>NW_025214448.1:34651-44000 GCF_004010195.1 Chiloscyllium plagiosum | reverse complement strand
TGGTATGGTCCTGGGGAGTGTTGCCAAACAAAAAGACCTAGGTGTAAAGGTACATATTCCCTTAAAAAAAGAGGATTTGCATGTAGACAGGGTGATGAAGAAGGAGTTTGGTCAATGCATTGAGTGTAGGAGTTGGGACATCATGTTGCGGCTGTACTGGACATTGGTGAGGCCACTTCTAGGGTACTGTGTTCATTTCTGGTCTCCTTGCTTCGGGAGAGATGTTGTGAAACTTGAAAGGCTTCAGAAAAGATTTCCAAGGATTGGAGGGTTTGAGCTATAGGGAGAGGCTGAATAGCCTGGATCCTCTTTCAATGGAGCGTCACAGGCCAAGGGGTGACCTTATAGAGGTTTATAAAATCGTGAGGAGCATAGATAAGGTGAACACCCGTGATCTTTTTCCCAGGATAGGTGAGTCCAAAACAAAAGGGCATAGGATTAAGGTGAGCGGTGAAAGATATAAGAGGAAGCTGAGGGGAAATAGTTTCGTGAAGAGGGTGGTGTATTTGTAGAACAAGTTGCCAGAGGAAGTGGGTTCAATTACAACATTTAAAAGGCTTCTGGATGGGTATATGAATAGGAAGGGTTAGAGAGGTATGGGTCAATTGCTGGCAAATGTGACTAAATTAATTTAGGATGTCTGGTCAGAATCAACAGGTTGAACCGAAGGATCAGTTTCCATGTTGTATAGCTCTATAGCTCTATAACTCTAAATGTGAGGTGATGGATTGGGGAAGATCTAATATGGGAGGGAAGTATATTGTAAATGGCAGAACCCTTAGTGGCATCAACATAGAGAGGGATCTCGGCATACAGGTCCTGAATTCCCTGAAAGTGGCAACACAAGTGGATAAGGTGGTCAAGAAGGCAGATAGCTCACTTGCCTTCATTGGTTGGGCATAGATATAAAAAGTGATAAATAATGTTGCAGCTGTATAGAAATTTAGTTCGGCCACATTTGGAATGTAGTGTACAGTTCTGGTCACCACACAGGGATGTGTAGAGGCTTTGGAGAGGGTACAGAAACACTTTACCAGGATGTTGCTTGGTTTGGAGAGTATTAGCTATGAGGAGAGATTGGACAAATTTGGTTTGTTTTTCATTGAATGTCGAAGGATTGGGGGCAATCTGATAGAGGTTTATACAAATATGAGAGACATAGATACAATGGATAGTCAGAGTCTTTATCCCAGGCTAGCAATGGCAATTACTGGGGGACATAGGTTTAAGGTAAAAGGGGAAAGTTGAAAGGAGATTAAGAGGCAAGTTTTTGCCATAGAGGATGGTAAGTGCCTGGAATGTGCTGCTAGAGAAGGTGGTGGAGGCAGGTACAATAACAATATTTAAAAGACATCTGGATTGGTACATGAAAAGGAAAGGTTTAGAGGAATATAGGCCAAATGCAGGCAAATGGGACTAGTTTAGTTTGGGACACTTGGTCAGCATGGATGAGTTGGACCAAAGGGTTTCCAAGCTGCATGACTCTAAAATAATGAGATGTGATCTTATTGAAACTTCTAAGATTGTAAGGGCGCTTGACATGATGGATGTTGAGAGGATGTTTTTCCTCATAGGAGAATCTAGTACTAGAGGGCGCAGTTTCAAAACAAGGGATCTTCCATTTAAGACGGAGGGGATCATTTGTGTTTGGGATTCTTTATGTGGAGAGTAGCAGAGGATGAGTCATCGTTTCAAGGCTGTGTTGGATAGAATTTGATCAACAAGGGAGTTAAGGACAAAGGCAGAAAGGCAAATAAGAGGAGTTAAGTCCATAACAAATAACCCATAGGCCCAAATCCTACAGCAGAATTAGAACCACTAGATTCCACACTGATCATATAAAAATTACCCAGTTACCTGAACCCAATTTTCCTGTCCAAATCATTGATGCAAGATCCTGAAGAACCAATGTAAGAAGGGAATGGTGAAGAGAATCTGCATAGGATCCATGTCCCCATTTTACACCAGTAGTTGCCATAATCTAGTAAGCGTTGAAAGGTCCCAAAGCTTTTTAGTGTGTTAGTGAGTGAATGGATAGATGGATGAATGTGTAGGTGTGTAAATGTGTAGGTGGGTGAGGCAAATGGGTAAGTGAGGAGGTGTGAGGTAAGTGAGTAAGATGTGTGAGGTAAGTAGGTAGGTGGGTGCATGGAGGCAGTTGGGTGAGGCGGGTAAGTGGTGGGTGGACTGAGAAGGGGAGTCCAGTCAGGTTAGTGGGGTAGTGAGTTAGGGTTGCATTGGAGGGTTTTCAGTGAGGGAAAGGGTCTTTAGTGGTCAGGAGGGCTTGTCACAGGAATCAAAGAGGGAGTCGGGATAGGGGGGTTGGGTAGTGGCCTGCATGAGTGATTGGAAGGTTAGTTGAATACATATTCGAGAGTTAGACAAGAGATTTTCTGACTGACATTTCCTGAGTAAACATCCATGTCCATACAAAGTCTAATACTAACTCAGTGTTGGAGACTTTTGTGGAGAGTCACAAGGAGCAGGAAAATTGTTCATCATAAGTCTAAACTTCCTGGATAGTTCCCATGGAGGTCAGCACATTAGGACACCTGCCTCTTGGGTCGTATGTGTGGCCTTTAATGATCCAGAGGCTGGAGGCTTTGGGTCATGATCTTATTGGCTGGTGGAACAGGCTCAAAGGGTGAGATGGCCTTCTCTGCTCCTATTTCTAATGTGCTTATAAGTTAATACAAATCTAATGGAATGTACTCAGCTCTTAAGGAAATGTGAGTGATAGTAAAGGTGGAGAGGAGCAACAGGAGAAGCAAAGGGCTGCAGGACAGGTCAAGTACAAGTTAACTGGTATAAATTGATAATATTCCAGATTATTTTTAACATAGCAATGGCATCCTGACAGATAGCTCGAAATCTTGATATACAGCTGGCAGTTAGAGTATGGAATGTATCACCTGAAAGTGTGGTGGAGGCAGTTTCAATCGAGGCATTCAAGAAGGCAATGGGTGATTATTTGGATTAAAATAATGTGCAAGAGCATGGGGGTAAAGCAGGAGTTGGCAAGAGGAAACAATGCTCCTTTGAAGAGCTGTTGCAGGCACAGGGCCAAATAACCTGCTTCTGCACCATGATAATTCTGTGATGCTGAGATCTATAGTTGCAGAACACTGAAGGCTATTATAAAATAAATAATTCAAGTATGTTTAACAGAAGCAAAGAAAGAATTCCAGATCAGCATGAGTTCATGAGTTAGTGCTTACCAACATATATTCTAATTATTTCAGTTATAGTCAGAAATTAGTGGATGAGAATAATGTATGGTTATTTGATCTTTCAGAATATTATGTGCCTCATAAGAAAGTTGAATTTATCAACATACATACTAACTAGAAGCAGGAGTAGACACCTTGAGCTTGCTTTGCCATTCAGTAAGGTCATGCCTGTCCAACCTTTCCTCATGAGACAAACCATTCATTCCAGGTATTAGCTTAGTAAAATCTCTCTGAACCTCTTTCAACCCTTTTACACCCTTCTTTAAATAAGGAGCTCAATTCTGTACATTGTACTCCATATATGGTCTCACTAATGCCCTGTATAACTGAAGCTAAACCTCCCTTGCCTTGCGGTAACCAATAACATTCGATGAGCATTTCTAATTACTGCAGCACCTAAGCTTTGTGATTTGTGCATTTGGACACCCAGATTCTTCTGAAACTCAGAAAAATATAACATCTCACCATTTAGATAATATGCTCACTTTTTAATTCTTCCTGCCAAAATGGACTATATCACTTTTTCTCACATTATATTCCACTTGCCAGATCTTTGACCAAACACTTAACCTGTCCACAACACATTATAACTTCCTATACCCTCTTTCGAAATTACTTACCCACCTATCCTTGTATTGTCAGCAAATTTACACACACACACACATATATGCTGTAAAAAGTTGAGGCCCTGGCACTGATCCCTGTGACACATCACTTGTAATATTTTGCTAACCAGAAAATTATCCATTTATGCCTACTCTTTGTTTCCTGTTGGCTAAATAATCTTCCAAGTCTATATATTTCCCTCAACATCATGAACTTTCATTTTCTGCAATTACTTTTGATGTGGTATGCTATCAAATCCCTACTGGAAACCTAAGTTACCATTCATCAACAGCTTATGTTTCTTCCTCAAAGAACTCCAAATACTGATTAAACATGACACAGCCAATCTCGTCAGTTGTATTACTACTCAGAAGACAAGGTGATTGGCAATCACTTCAGTTTTATAGTTTTGATCAGCTAAGTAATCTAGAGTTCATTCCGGAGGTATCTACTGTTCATGGCATTAACAAATGGTCACTGTGATTAATTTAGACCCACTGAGAACTGAGCCACAGCATAAAACTGCCAACTTATAAGTTAAATTTGTTTGATAGATGAGAGCTGAGTGAGGATGACAATAAAAAACCCAGGCAATTCTTTTGAAAATTTATCATATCTCCAGCTAAAGTCAAGTCACAGGTATAAGTTTCAAAGGCTGAGACTGTGGATTTTTTTTTAAACAACAGTCCAAAATGCTGCCAGAAGATGTAGACAAGGTAGACAAAGGGCTTCTAGATCAGTTCACTGGGGACTCTGCATACCCTGACGTACAATAGGAATTGCTTGGAAAGGGCAAGCTTATAACTTTGCAGGATTCATGTACTCAGGCAGGCAAATAAAGACACAGATTATTCAAACAGCAAGCCAGCAATTATATTAAGACAAAAGCAGCAGGATAGATGTAGTGAGACAGAAACAAAAGAATGTAAGAACGTATACCAGAGAGAAGGTGTGCAAGAGCTGTGCACTACCATAAGTTCATGAGCAGAAAGAAATATCCTGTATGTGGATCAAACTGTAGAACTTATGGAAATCCTAATCTGTAGGAAAGGATGGGAAGCGCAAAGGAACATGGTAAACACCATATCAGAGACGGAGAGAGACACTGAATCAGAAAGAGAAGTAATCAAAAAATCTATATGTTAGAAGATGAAGACAGATTTGAGGACATAAAAGGCACATGAACCACATATTTGCATGAAGTAGCTGAATTTAATGGCTCCCAGAGAAAGGAAATTTGCACATTAATTGATTATTAATAGCTTAGAGAGGGTGAGAAAGAAGACTATAATCAGAGATTTGAAACTGAAGCTTGACATAACAGCACAGAGCAACATCGTCCTGCTCAGAGTATATCAGCAGATCTTTACCAAAAACATTGAAAGAGCCTTTGGAAAGTGGCTCTGAAACCAAGTATCACGATGCTGTGTTATAGGCAGCTGAGATTTGACATACAAATATTGAACAAGGAACAAGTATAGGCTACTCAGCCCTTCAATATTTCTCCCTAGCAACTCCCACTGCCCCCCAATTTATCTCTCCACCCTGGAGGCTTCCTGCCTCTATTCCTAATGAAGGACGTTTGCCCGAAATGTCGATTTTCCTGCTCCTTGGATGCTGCCTGACCTGCTATACTTTTCCAGCACCACTCTGATCTATACTCAGCCCTTCAAGCCTACTCTGCAATAAAATCATGACTGATCTGACTTTAAACCTTTCATCCCCTTGGTAATCTAGAATCTATCTCCCTCTGCCTTAAAAATATTTAGAGATTCTGCATCCTTTGTCTTGAGGAAGGGAATTCCAAAGCTTCCAATATAAAAACATTGTTCCTCATCTCTGTTTTAAGTGGGTAATCCCAGCTGGGAACAAGCCAAATCACAGTCCCACAAAGAAAATAAATGTTTGCCCTAGGTTACTGAAGCAAAATGTCTTGATATCCTGGAGTTCAGCAGTTATGAAGAACTGCAGCTTATCTCAGTAAACCAGGAGGGACAGAGGCAGCACAAAGGGTCAAAGATGGTGTACCCATTTAAAAATACCCTTCAAAACAAAGCAAGGAAGATCTACTATAAATACATCCAGAGAGTTTTGATGAGATGGTTGGATGTTTTGAAGATTTTGAGTATCCATTGAAGAAACCAACGATTCAACCCCTCCAAGCATCATCCCGTGTCAAGTACCAATAGACCTAAAAGGAAAGCTTAAAGAGAGACGTAAGAAATGGAAGAAAAGAAAGTGATCGCCAGAGTCACAAAGCCTACAGATTGGAATTTACTCAATGTGGTGAGAGGCCAAATGGACAGTTAAGATCTTACCTGCTTTGCAAAGATCATAATCAAGTAATAAAGAGGAATCATGTTGCTATTCCAACACTAGAAGGTGTCATACAAGATAATATTTCTGAAGGTGTAAACATTTATGTTACTTTGGTTCCGTCGACTCAATTGATGTGAGACACTTTGCATGGAAGAAGTTCTGTTAATGCATCTGCACCAACTCTCTAGTATCCAAGATAATTATGCCTGACCAAAAGTTGTTGTATTTATTTGTAGCATGCAAAGAATATTCTTGTTATTGAAGAATAATTACTCTTGTGTAGATATTCCACACGTGGTGTATCCTCTACTGATAATCACTATGTCGTGCGTATACCTACAGCGTATGGATTACAGGAGTTCAAGAAGGCAGCTCATCACCACCTTCACAAGGGCAACAAGAAGTGGGCAATAGAAATGCTGATCAGCCAGAGGTGCTCAGGTCCCATGAATGAATCAAAACAAGACACAAGATAAGACAATGACAAAGGAGGATTGGTGGCAGTGAGCTGCTTCAAAACAGTCCTTATCCTGTCCCAGGTACTGGTAGAGGTGACAAATATAATAAGGTATGAAAAGTAGTCATGTGGGAAAATACCAGAGCAGAAGAGATCATACCTACACTGGAAGGAACAAATATTTTCAGCAGGCTTGATGAAGCTTCATGTGTAATCTTTGTTGTTAATAACATTCAACATACCCTTTGGTTGGTTGGTACAAGTTCCTGCTTCTTATCTCTTTGGCCGTAAGTGATCCAGGACATGTTCTGGCAAAAGGTAGATGAGACATACATAGGGTGTAAAGGAACAGTCGGCATAGCTAATGGTCTCCAGATCTATTGTGTAAATAAAAACAACCACCACCATCAACATATAGCAAAGGAAAGAGTCATGAAAAGTGTTCAGATCTAGAATAATCTTATCGAATACAACATAGGAAGAACTACTTCAGAAAAGACACGAAGACGACATAGGAATGGAGGTGTAAACTCAGAGTCAGATCAGCTATGTACTGGATAGGCATCGATACCGACATTGATAAAATGGTGATTAAATGTAAATGTTTGCTCAAAGTACAAAAATACATGGTAGAAAGAGGAGAGAATATCTAATAAAGTATCACCCAGATAATAACAAGCTGTGGGAAATTGATTTATTCACATACTATCAAGAATAGTTTGACATAGTTACAAACTACACAAAGCAATTTTTAATCCAAATAATTTGAGTGTTATAACAATCATCTTAGCAGCATCAGTTCTGTTTGCTGAGCAAGGAATTCATGAATTGGAACCAATGCAACTCTACAGAATTTAAGGAATTCACTGAACAGTTTAAGTTCAACATCATCCCAATATTATGCAAGGAGACATGAGTTTATACAAATGCATGTCCAGCTGGTCAAGCGAACTGACATAAAATGTCAAGAGATAAAGGAAGATCCAAACCTTATTTCACTGTCACTCCAATTTACATATCTCAAGGCTGTAGAGCTGTTGAACGGAAAGTATGAGGCAACTCTGCCAAGCAAGATATTTCCCTCAAGTATCCAGGAGGAAGTGTTATGGACCAGGCGCGACCCCTCAAAGCATTTTTAAGCAGATAGTCCAGATTTGTTTTTGATAAGTGGATATTCCAGGAGTGACTCAGCTAGTCTGACTGCCAAGTTTTAAACAAACAGAATTTATTTACAAAATTACAAAATGAAACACAAAGAACAGAAAACAGAATACCAGATAGCTTATCCTATGCAAAAACCCGACATCTATCCCAACTTAATGACGCTGTTCCAAAGATACTTGCAATAATCCCCATTAACAGACCCCTCAGCACAAAAATTAAAAATGACACATTTCAAGTCAGAGGAGAGAGTTCAGCAGCCTTTTTCACACATTCCCTGCTGCGACTAACTCGAATGAAGGCTGGCTACACAGCTAACTGGTCACTCCCCTTTGATTATACCATTTTTTAAAGATATGCAAGGCTTAGGCCTGAGGCATTATCTGTTAGGGGTAAACAAAAAGGCCCCAATGAACCATTCAAACTTCAGAAATGATGGAACCTTGGGTCATTTAGAATGTCTCTTAAAAAAACCAAGGACAGTAAGGCATTCGACAAGGTTCCCCATGGGACATTGGTCAGCAAGGTTAGATTTCATAGAATACAGGGAGAACTAGCCATTTGGATACGTAACTGGCTCAAAGGTACAAGACAGGGGATGGTGCTGGAGGGTTGTTTTTCAGACTGGAAGCCTGTGACCAGAGGTGTGCCATAAGGATCGGTGCTGGGTCCACTGCTTTTCATCATTTATATAAATGATTTGGATGTGAGCATAAGAGGTATAGTAAGTAAGTTTGCAAATGACACCAAAATTGGAGGTGTAGTGGACAGCAAAGACGGTTATCTCAGACTACAAAGGGATTTTGATCAGGTAGGCCAATGGGCTGAGGAGTGGCAGGTGGAGATTAATATAGATAAATGTGAGGTGCTGCATTTTGGAAAAACAAATCTTAACAGGATGTATACTTTTAATGGTAAGGTCCTGGGGAATGTTGCTGAACAAAGACACCTTGGAGTGCATGTTCATAGTTCCTTGAAAGTAGAGTTGCAGGTAGATAGGATAGTGAAGAAGGCATTTGGTATGCTTTCCTTTATTGGTCAGAGTATTGAGTACTGGAGTTGGGAGGTCATGTTGCACCTGGATGGGACATTGGTTAGTCCACTTTTGGAAGATTGTGTGCATTTCTGGTCTCCTTCCTACTGGAAGGATGTTATGAAACTTGAAAGGGTTCAGAAAGGATTTACAGGAATGTTGCCAGGGTTTGAGGATTTGAGCTATAGGGAGAGGTTGAATAGGCTGGGGCTGTTTTTGCTGGAGTGTCAGAGGCTGAGAGGTGACGTGAGAGAGGTTTATAAAATCATGAGGCGCATGGATAGGATAAATAGACAAAGTCTTTTCCCTGGGGTTTGGGAGTCCAGAACTATAGGGCATAGGTTTAGGGTGAGAGGGGCAAGATATAAAAGAGACCTAAGGAGCAACTTTTTCACACAGAGTATGGTAAGTGTATGGAATGAGCTGCCAGAGGTAGTGGTGGAAGCTGGTACAATAGACAATAGGTGCAGGAGTAGGCCATTCTGCTCTTCGAGCCTGCACCACCATTCAATATGATCATGGCTGATCATCCTTAATCAGTAT
>NW_025214448.1:0-7875 GCF_004010195.1 Chiloscyllium plagiosum | reverse complement strand
TTGCACCAAACCCCTCTCTCAGATTTTTCATGATGGACGTTCTTTGCCTGACCACTTATGGTAAATGTTGAATTTTAACATACTAGTCAGGCTAAATTTCCTCCATCCTCAGAAAGATGCTTCTTCTCATTCATATTCCTTGTGTGGATTTGTAGATTTTGTTAAATCAATTGTCAGTGTGGTTCTGTACAAGGTGATTGTCCTAAAGTCATCTCCAATCAACAGCAATTTGAACAAAGTATTTTCTATAGTCTAGGCCTGCCAAGGCCACAAAATTGAAGGTCAGCGCTAAAGACTTTCTGACCTCTATACAAACATGTCAACCTAGCTCAAGATATTTAACTCAAAACCATTTTCTTTTAATTTAATGTCTTAAATAGAATGCTGAAAATGTTTTATTCCCCCATTGCCCTGTACCTCATGGATGTTCTAAATATCTGATATGAGAATGTTGTGAAAATATTCCACAAAGCTGTGGAAGCTAAATGGTTCCATTTGAAAGGCATAGCAATTCTAATAATGCAACTCTCTTTCTCTCATACACAAAAATGTTGCCAATAGAAACTGGAACTCTCCATGTTCAACATGAATGAGTCAAGGTCTGAGAACAGATTAGCACTCTGGCTCCCAAAGACAGCAAGTTTGAATTCTTGAACATATCTTTAAATTGCTCTAGGAATTTGGGAAATACTGCATTGATTGCTCATGTCGAGGTGTAAATTTCTTTTCAACTCCCACAGTTCTTACGGTAAAAGCACATTGAAGCTAGTATGGGATTTCAGAATTGTGACCCAGAAGCAATGAGGGAAATGCCAAGTCAGGATAGTGTGTGACTTAAAGGGAAATGTGGAGATAATGGTGCTCATACATTACTGCTCTTACTTTCTGTGGTAGAGTTCATTGAGGAGGAAAGTGCTTTTGAAGTGCTCTTAGTGAGTATCTGCAATGTACCCTGTAGATCGTACATAGTGCAGCCACAGGAAGCCGCTGATGGATGATTGAAATCTGTGTCTTGTGATGATGCACCAACAAGGTGAACTGCCCTGTCCTGGGTGGTGCCGACTTTCTTCAATGTTCCTGTGGCTGCGTCTATCCAAACGAGTGGTGAATATTCCATTACAACCTTGAGCTTTGCAGATGGTGGAAAGGCACTGAAGGTGGTTAGCCACTTGTTGCAGAGTAGCCAGTAAGGGAACAATATCATAGCATATAAATTTAATTTCTTAAAATCAATAACAATTTCCATTTATATAGTTGATTCAATATATAGCAATGTCGTAACGTGTTTACTAAAGCATTACGCAAAAGACTGGGACTGAGTAAAAGCTACCCAAAGTCTGTTTGAAAAGGTGAGTTTGAAGGAGCAAAAGTTGAAAAGACTTTTAGGTAGTGAAGAAATTCCATTGTGTAGGAACCAGCAAATGAAAACAAAGCTAACGAGCTTGGCAGGAAAGTACACAAAAAAAATCAGAGTCGGAGAAGTAGTGTTCTTGGGCAAGGGGGTTGTTTGTATTGACAAGAGGAGGTCACAAAATAGGGAAAGATAAGGTCATGAAATAATTTAAACATGAGACGGAGAATGATGATTTAGGGTAATGTAGTCCAATAAAGGCACTGATACTGACTGTTCAGAATTTGGTACAGTATATAATAGAGGCAGTAGAGTTAAGAGTGACTTGTAATAGATGTATGATAAAGGTGACCAAGTGCTTAGCAGAGTCATAAAGTCTAGAGATGTTGACAAGTCATTATGATGAAAAGGAAATGGGGTCAGAAACTCAGCTAAATATGGGGGAGGGAGAAACAGAATGGCTTAACTTAATACAGCAGTTATGGAGGAGGACTGGAATGAGTGGGGAGAGGGATTCAGTTAAAATGTCAGCGAGCATAGGCACAAGGGAAGCTTTGGTAATTAACTATTTAGTTTAAATGGGCCAAGACAGCAAGTAGATCTGATATGCAAGGTAAGTTTAGAGAAAATACAAGGAAAATTGGGAGAATAACCTGAGAAAGCTTGGGTTTCATTATAGAATTGGCGGGTGGTGGTGGTGCTGAGTGCATGTTCAGCATGGTTTATGATTAGATTAATAAGCAGTAGAGGCGGTTGAAGGGGTTTTAGTTATAAAAGCAATTGGATCAGTTCATTGCAAAGAATAATCTGATGATACTTGAAATATGAATTGTTTCTCTCTCCATGGATGTTGCTTGGTCTGTTGAGTTCCCAGCATTTTGCTTTTGTTCCATGAGTGAAGTTTTGGATTAGGAAATGGAGACAGATGTGAGGAAAAGGTGGCAGTGTAGGAAATAAACTGGAGCTTTTTGAAAGAATTTACTCACAGGGTGGTAGTCATTAGTGACTGGGCCAGTGTTTATCGCCCATCCTGAGCTGCCCTGAGCAGTGTGAGGTCTCATTCAATCCAACCAGATTTAGGATTGTTAGTAACTCAGCTGAATGTAAAATCTATACATGTGCATGCGGTGGGGAACAAAGAACCGTACCAAGAAAAAACCTAACAAGGCAAGGACAAGGGAATAATTAAGCAATTTCACGATTATTTGAACCAGTGGAACAAAATGAGAAGCCAAAGTCTAGGTAGTTACATTTTGAAAGTATAACTGTAAATGTCGTGGGAATAAATAATTGATAGTTTTGCAGGGATAGCTTTTGAAAGGATAAAGAAAACCATCATTTTAATTGCCAGCACTCTGATATCAGCTTTCATTAGTTTACTCAGAAGCTATGTCAAGATCTTTTAAAAAATGACAATGATTTGTGCTTGGTGCATATTTAGTCATCAGATGCTTCTAGTTAAACATTGTAGTTTATTAACCAGATTATGATGTCATTTGCTTGGCCACTGGGCATTAAAACTAAACATAACATTGTACCTTTAGGAGACTTTTAAGGTACGGCCTTATAGACAACAATTTCCGATGCTCCAAACATTTGCTATTAAATGTAAATTCAATTATATTGCTGGAAAACAAATTGATGCAAATGACTTGCTGCACTTCAAGCAACAAATATGATGAACTAAGAAACATGTATTTGCACTGTTGATAAACTCCACAGTAATCCCAGGACATCAGGAAAATCCATAGATATATAGGTTTTTGTTATAAAATCAATAAAGGAAAAGTTCTCCACCATATGTTATCAGTTTACTTAATAAATAATAATTGTCTAAAACATTTTTGAACTATTCTAAAGACATCTAGTGGCAGGTGAAAAGTGCTGCATCCAGCTTCAGATCATGCTATAAATATGACACAAATGACCATACAAAGTCTTAAGTATCTTTGACAAGTAGTAGAAAATTGGTAATTTGTGATTTATTGCAGCATTAAAGATTTTATAAATTTTATTTAGTAAAACATCCAAACAGGATGAGATATCTACTCCACATTACTTAGAACTGATATTAGTTTATGGCCATTGAGATTTTTTTTTAAAAAGTCTCTATTTTTGCAGTGCCCTTTCAAACTCAAATTTCTCAAAATGCTTACACCCAATTAAATATTTTGAATGATCATCATTCTTGACACTGGAATGTCAGCATAGAACTTGTGCCTACTGGCTGCAGTCGACTTGAACCTTCAACTTTGTGACTCAGCGACAAGGGTACAAACACTGAGCTAACCCTATCATCGTCAGGTTAGCAAGGATGTTTTCAAATCTTTTTTCAATATATTCTTAGACTGCTGTTATTAAAGCAATTTGATATTTACAAATTATACAAAATCAGAGAAACATGCAAAAAAATTCAATATAAGTCTTTAAAATTAAAACTGTAGTTACAGCCTGTGGACAAAAAAAGTTCATTTTGCTTTGTAAAACAGACACTTTAAAAGATGTGAAAATGACAAAAGGCTGGCAGTCTAATGCTTTAACCGGTTATAGAAAATGGCAGTCTTAAACTGAATGCATATCGCTAGTTTATGACCTTATTTGTTGCTAATGTAAGGCAGTGAGACATGCACTTTGAAGTTCAGTTCAGCTCAAATCATAAATCAATATTTGCTGCAACAAAATAAAAATAAAACTGCCAAGATATGGATTACCAAAGCACATGATTAAATAAAATTGGGGCTTTCTCAAATATTTCCTCTACTGAAAGCGGCAATGCAGTATAGCAGCCAAGACAAAAATGTTTCAGCTGTTAAGGTGCACTTGCGGTATTCTGATTGTTTATTATCATGGCAGTACAACAAATCCAAATCTGTAGTAAAGCAGAATACATTTTTATAGATTCAGAAATTGTGAATATACCAAATTGCTATGAATTTTAATGAAAAACAACACATCCTTATGCCTCTCCTACAAGTCCTTCAGTGAAATGCAGGTTCATTGAAAAAAATCAGTTTACTATTCTGATAGAGGTTTATTTCCAATGACTGATATATCGAGGCTTTAATATTCTTCATAGCGCTTGTCGAGTCTTTAAACCACATTTTATCAAAGAAGATATGTAGTAACAGCAATTTAAATGTCACAGCCACAGCCATTTTTAAAATTATTTCATTTTTCAAAATTATTCACTATATCCCAACTTGTAAAATTTATTTTAATTTAATATCAAAGACTATTTTTTTGGATTCTTTTGTACATTTTGTATATAGATTT
This sequence comes from Chiloscyllium plagiosum, assembly GCF_004010195.1. Lineage (NCBI taxonomy): Eukaryota > Metazoa > Chordata > Chondrichthyes > Orectolobiformes > Hemiscylliidae > Chiloscyllium > Chiloscyllium plagiosum. Next base: position 3,251 of record NW_025214448.1, on the reverse strand, counting down.
GCTATGACAGAAATAAATTGTTATTGCAATTTCTTTTGCTTTGATGATAAGATCCAAATACAAACATGCATCTATAGTAGAATAAGCTATTTAACTACGTCAATATAAAAGAAAATCTGATGACCTTCTGCACTATGATAATAGTTAAAAAGTTGTCAGAGGAATGTCAGGTCAATTCAGCAACAAGTTGACCACCTACTGATACAGCAGAAAGCATGGCTAATGAACTGAATTAAGGTTTTGCATCGGTGTTTGCCAGAAGGACTGTCAGATTACTAGCGGAGATAAAATTAGGAAAAGAGGAAGACCAGAAAAAAAGTCAGTAATTAAAGTAGATAGGTTATCCATTGCAAGTGGAATGCGTTCTAGGTTGCTGAAGAAAATCAAGGTAAAAATTGGAGGTGCAGACCACAATCTTCCAATCTTCCTCAGGCCATGGTGCCAGAAAATTGCAAATGTTACACCCTTATTCAAAAAAGGTAAAGGTGGATAAAAAGAGACAATTACAGACCAATCAGGTTAATGCCAGTGGTGGGAAACTTTTAGAAATGATAACCTGCGAAAAACTTAACAGTATCATGGACAAGCATAAACACATACAGGAGAACCAGCTTTAATTTGTTTGACTAACCATATTCTATGTAGTTGCAAAAGAGGTAGATGACGCTAGTGCTGTAAATATTGTGTACATGGACTTTCAAAATATACATAAAGCACTGCATAGTCGCTTTCTTAGCCCACGTGATAAAAGAATAGTCGTAGCATGAGTAGATACTTTCTAATAAGAAGTGTCCTTACATATCTCAGGAGCAAGCAGGACTCGTTTGGCCTTCTAATCCACTACCACAGAATCAGAGTCCTTCCATACTATGGATAAAATTGGCTCAGGAAAAGGAAATACAGCTACAATGTATCTGACTGTTTGTCAGATTGGAGAGAGGGACAAAGTTGTGTTTTCCAGGTTTTAGTATTTGGACCACATCTCTGTTTAATATACATTAATAATTTGATTTCAGGGGTTCAGGACACAGGTTTGAAAGTTTCAAATGACATGAAACGTAGAAGAGTTATAAAAATGAAAAAGGCAGTAACAGGTTTCAAGAGGGCATAGGCTGGTGGAATGAACAAGTGAATTCAACATAAAAATCAAGATGATCAGTTTCGATTGGAAGAATGAACAGACAATATATGCTAAACACACCCATTTTAAAGAGGATATAAGAGGAGACAGACCAGAGGAAGTTTGTGCACAAATCTTTAAAATGGTAGTTAATGAAGCAATTAATAACATTTATGGAATCCTGGGATTATAATCAGCTGCATTGCGTATAAAAGTCAAGAAGTTCTATTAAAACTATGTAAACACTAATCTGGCTCTAGCTGGATTATACCGTTCACTTTGTCATGTGAATTAACATCAAGATATACAATGATGAGAATATAATGAGCAGGCAAGTTAATTTTCCATGAATTGCAGCTCAATATAATTTGTTACTAACAACAACTGAGCATGTCTCTACAGTGGAAAATAATTATGTTCTCAAACTTCCCTTTTAATACGCACACATTTTAAAACTGTAGCTCTTTGTCTGTGAAGCTAATTAGTAAATCAGAGTTGTACAGCATGGAAAGAAGCCCTTTGGCTCACGGTGGCTGGATTGTCAAGCACCCATCTACTTTAGTCCAATTAACCAGTAGATGGTCCATATCCTTACATGTTATAGTGTTCTAGTTTCCATCTAAACTGTTCCTAAATATTGTGATGGTTCTGAGCTCTACCACTTCTCAGGCAATGAAATCCAGATAACCACCACCCTCGAGAGAACACATTCTTCCTTAACTCCCATCTAAGCCGCCTGCCCCTTATCTTAAATATATGGCCCCGGTTATTGACTCCACCACAAAGTGAAACTGTTTCTTCCTATCTTCTGTATTCATACCCCTCATAAGTAAATCAGCACAACCCTGCCCCACCCTCACCCCCAACTCCCCCACCCCCTGTCAGCCTTCTCTGGTCTTACAGAAACAATCCAATATACCTACTTTATATTCTGGAACACTCCATAGCCCGATCAACATTCTGGTAAATTTACTTTGCATCTTCCTCTAATACAATCACATCATGCCTATGTGGTAAACAGAACTGCTACACAGTACACCAGTTGTAACTAATCTCTTGTACAGATCAGAACTCCCTGCTCTTGTACTTAATGTCTCACCTAATAAAGGTAAATGTCCAATATGCCTTTTTAAACATCTTATCCTCATGCCCTATGACCTTCAAGAATCTGGGAACATGCATATCAAGACCCCTCCAATCCGATGTATTTCTTAGGGTGCCAGCAATAAATGAAGAGACTGTATTTCAGAATTTGAAAGTGCGTTCAATAACTCAAATGTTATGGACATCCCTTCTTTAGGAAATTGAATGAGAGGGCAATTTACACTGGAAGTTGCAAAATGGCAGCAAAAGTTACTGGCATGATAGAACTGAATACTCATTCTCCAGTGCTGATTGCAAAATTAAACTTGCTTACTTTTATTTACCTAGTTAAAAAATATATATATAAAAAAGGCTGCAATACAAATGCGAGGTTAAAATGTAGAATAAAACAACCTTGAATCATTTAGCCATTTCATCAGAACCAAAAAGGTGAAAGCCATGATACTGACAAATCAAACAACTCAATCTCAATTCTATAATGAAGTGGAAAGCTGAAGTTTTGCTTCCTGATTTGCTTTTGGATTCTAATGGGAGTCTAAGGGTCCATTCTCATTTATGTTCTTTTTATCAAGTTAAAATTTTAAAATAATGCGGTATTTAATCCAATGTAAAAATAGATTGCAAGCAATACAGCAAAAGTTTGTAGATTTCCTAAAGTCTTCTGTTTTTGTATATACTCAGAAGAATGTGCTTACACATTCGAAGTGATCCTTGTTGAAGTGATAATGACTGCCCAGTAACTAACATTCACAAAATAACATGTTTAGAAATTAATACGCTCAGCATGACCAATTTGATTCTTCAGGTTAACCCTTTGCAGTTCACCAACAGGAGTTGAGATCAAAAATACTATACCAATCACATAAAAAGACTTTTCAGAAAGATTTTCACATTTATTTTTCCACAAAAGGACCTCTTAAATACTTCATTATATTTCACCACTGTGTCAAATAACAGTAGGTGTGAATATTGAAAATAATATTTTCTTGAATTTAACTGATTGATGACCCAACTATTTTTATTTGCA
>NW_025214447.1:37387-44000 GCF_004010195.1 Chiloscyllium plagiosum | reverse complement strand
CAATCCGCATCCACAAACACCAACTAGCCACTAAACGCTGTCCATAGTGGCCATACATACAGATGACAAAGACTACAAATTCGACTGGCAACAATCATAGGACAGGCTAAACAGAGGACAGCCAGAGAATTTCCAGCAGCATGGCACTCATCCATGAGCTTCATCCATAAACACACTGACCGAGATTCAATATACCCACAACTACAACAAACTACCAGAACCGGCAACTGGAAGCTGTGGGATTGGAACCAAATAATTTCCAGAGGATACAGCACAGCCTCGCTTCACAGGAAGCTCCGAAGCACTGAAGATGTCACCTCGACGGGGCGAAACATCTGCAAATCAACTTCCTAGCTCGGCAACTGTACTCACAACTACGGCATGCTGCCTTAATGTTAAGAGTTTATGACACAACCATCTTTTGAGACTCACCACCCTCTGACTGGGGGGGGGGGATAAAAAATCTCCTCAGCACTCCACCCTGACTTTAATCTCTTTCCTTGAGTCTATGCCCCCTCCCCGGTTATAGATCTGTCTGCTCATGGAGAAAGTGCCTCTCACAATCTTATACACACCTGTCAGGTTCCCCTCTCAACCATCACTGCTCGAAGGAAAGCTTATCTATGCTTTCATCAGATCATCCAGCCCAAGCAGCATCCTGGTAAATCTCTGCATCTCCTTTCCTTAAAAAGATGGTGAGCACACTGCATGCAGTACTCCAGACATAACCTCGCTAGTGTTTTATGCAGAATCTCCCTGCTCTTGTATTCTCTGTCTCAACTAATAAAGGCGAGTAACCCATAAGCCTCATTAACCACTTTATTCACCTGTCCTTCCACCTCCAATAATCTACAGAAACGCACAGCAAGTTCCCTGTGATTTCCAGTACTTTCCAGGGTTTTGCCATTCATTGTGTAATCTCTTGCCTTGTTAAACTCTACTCAAGTGCACTAGCTCCCACTTTTCTGGGTTGAATTCCATTTGCCTCTGCTCTGCCCAGCAGGTGTGTTGAAATCCTCCTGCACTTTGAAGTTGACCTTCTCGATATTTGCCACCCACCAGTTTGTGTGTCATCCACATGCCTCTTAATCATATCCTCCCTACATTTATAGAGTCACAGAGATGCATAGCACGGTATCAGACCCTTCAGCCCAACCCGTTCATGTTGACCAGATCTCCGAACCTAATCTAGTCCCATTTGCCAGCACTTGGCTCATATCCCTCCAAACCCTTCCTATTCATATACCCATCCAGATGCCTTTTAAATGCTGTGATTGTACCAGCCTCCACCACACCCTCTGGCAGCTCATTCCATACACGCACCACCCTCTGCGTGTCCTTTATGTCCCTTTTATATCTTTCCCCTCTCACCCTATACCTATGCCCTCTTGTTCTGGACTCCCCCACCCCAGAGAAAAGGCTTTCTCTATTGACCCTATCCATGCCCCTCATGATTTTATAAACCTCAGCCTCCGACGCTCCAGGGAAAACAGTCCCAGCCTGTTCAGCCTCTCCCTGTAGCTCCAAACCCTCCGACCCTGGCAACATCCTTGTAAATCTTTTCTGAACCCTTTCACGTTTCACAACATCCATTTGATTCCAGCTCATTAACAAACTCCAGAAACAGCAAAGGGCCCCAGAACCAAGCCCTGCAATACCCTTGGAAACAATCTTCCAGTCCCCAGAAACAACTCTCTACCGTTACCCTCTGCTTCCTGCCTCTCGGCCAATTTTGGATTGTATGTGCCATTTCCCCTTGAATCCCTGGGTTCTTACTTTCTTGGAGGAGAAAGTGAGGTCTGCAGATGCTGGAGATCAGAGCTGAAAATGTGTTGCTGGAAAAGCGCAGCAGGTCAGGCAGCATCCAGGGAGCAGGAGAATCGACGTTTCGGGCATAATTCCTGAAGAAGGGCTTATGCCCGAAACATCGATTCTCCTGTGCCCTGGATGCTGCCTGACCTGCTGCGCTTTTCCAGCAACACATTTTCAGCTGCTTACTTTCTTGTCCAGTCTGCCATGGATTCATCACCAAAAGCCCTGTTAACGTCCTGATGAAGTGCATCATATGCATTACCCTCAACAACATTCTTGACAACCTTCTCAAGGAACTCAATAAAATTTGTCAAACATGTCTGTCCCTCAACAAATTAATGAACACTTTGTACGGTCTTCACAACGAAAGGACGATGTGGACATACATATCAGGATGGAGGACTGTGAAATATTAACATGGACAGAGAGACAGAGAGAGAGAAGGTACCAGAGTATCTTTCAATCCTTTAGTAGCCTGGATGAGAGGCCTCATTAATTTGGGGTGGCACAGGACATTGGGCGACTGTCTGTGTGGAGTTTACACATTCTTCCTGTGTCTGTGTGGGTTTGCTCTGACGGTCTGAAGTTGTGCAGGTTAGGGTGGGTTGGCCATACTAAATTGTCCCTTAGTGTCCAGGGATGTGTAGGTTAGGGTGGATTGGCCATGCTAAATTGTCCCATAGTGCCCAGGGATGTGCAGGTTAGGGTGAATTGGCCATACTAAATTGTCCCTTAGTATCCAGGGATGTGTAGGTTAGGGTAGACTGGCCATGCTAAATTGTCCCATAGTGCCCAGGGATGTGCAGGTTAGGGTGGATTGGCCATGCTAAATTGCCCCATAGTGTTAGGTGCATTAGTCAGGGGTAAATGCAGGGGGGTAGGTTACTCTTTGGAGGGTTAGTGTGGATTAGTTGGGCCAGATGGGCAGTTTCCACACAGTAGTTACCAATCTGCCCCCTGATTAATCCACACTGCCCAAGTGTAGATCGATGCTGTCCCTTAGACGTTTTTCCAGTAACTTTCCCCTCAGTGAGGTTAGACGCCAGCCTGACATTTCCTAGTTAACCCCTTCTTTGCTTTTTTCTTAACAACAGTGACTCTTTGACCAGAATGGAATTGAAGATTACTGCCAGGGCTCCCGATATCTCCTCTCTCGACAGTCTGGGAGACCTCTCCTCCAAGTCGTGGATCTAACCCTGCTAAACCCTGTGGTACCTTCTCGCTCTCCCTGTCTGTTTTATTGTAATATTTCACAGTCCTCCGTCCTGATGTATGTACTTACATTGTCCTTTGTTGTGAAGACCGTACAAAGCTTTCATTAATTCACCGCCTGCATCTCCTGGGTGCACACACACATTAGGCAGAAGTAAGGACTGCAGATGCTGGAGATTAGAGTCAAGATTAGAGTGGTGCTGGAAAAACACAGCAGGTCAGGTAGCATCCGAGGAGCAGGAGCATCAACATTTCGGGCAAAAGCCCTTCATCAGGCATGCACAGATTACCCCAATGGTTCCTTTCCTCATTCCTCTTGTGCTCTCTATATATTCAAAGAACCTCTTTGAGTTTTCCTTTATCCTACTCATCAATTCTTTCTCAAGTCCTCACTATCTTCCAAGGATCCCCTCCTCCACTTTACATACTCCCCTTGGACTACACCATATTGAGTGCTTGGTATTTGCCATAAACTTCTTTCGATCCTAACCTTTATGTCCCAAGGTGACCTGTTTTCTCTTGAATCTACTCGAGAGTGTGTTGCTGGAAAAGCACAGCAAGTCAGGCAGCATCCGAGGAGCAGGAGAATCAACGTTTCGGGCATAAGCCCTTCATCAGGAATGAGGCTAGTGAGCCAAGGTGGTGGCAAGATAAAGAGTCCTCGCTTTCTCTAGAATCTGGACAGCTAAAGGGTGATCTGGTCGAACTCTTCAAGATATTAACAAAGAAAGACAGGGTAGGCCAAGATCAATTATTTCCAAAACATAGGGTCCACAAAATAAGGGAAATTGACGTTTCGGGCAAAAGCCCTTAGTCAGGAATGAGGCTAGTGAGCCAAGAGGGTGGAGAGATAAAGTAATTCCTGATTGAGTGCTTTTGCCCGAAACGCCGATTTTCCCGCTCCTCGGATGCTGCCTGACCTGCTGTGCTTTTCCAGCACCGCTCTAATCTTGACTCTCATCTCCAGCATCTGCAGTACCCGCCTCTGCCTCCACAAAATTGGGCTAGACTGGGAGAGACATTAGTGAAGCACTGTTACACAAAGGGTGGGAAATGTTTGGAATTCTCTTCCACAAACGACGGTGGATGCTGGATCAGTTGCTAATTTCAAATTGGAGATGCATCGTTTATTCATTAAGCAAAGAAATGAAGGGATGTGGGTCAGCCATGATCTTGTGGAATGGCGCAACAGGCAGAAGGGGGCTATTTCTGTTCTGATGTTCCTGTGTTCGCACTGTGGTCGCACTCTTTCTCTTTATATGACCAGGCTTACTGTTGTTAAAAAAATCACACACCACCAGGTTATAGTCTAACCGGTTTAATTGGAAGCACTAGCTTTCAGAGCACTGCTCCTTCATCAGGAGGTTGCGGAGTTAGGGTTAGAAGGAGTATACCCCAGTCCAACACCAGCATCTCCAAATCAGACTGCCTGTTGCTACTTCCTCCTCAATTGCTTCCCACTGCTCTGGTACAGTTGGGTGAAGTCACATCTTTTAAGGGGAGGGGAGTGGAATAGAAATTCAAGGAGCCAATTCCTAGAATGAGAGAGAGAGACTTACGGAAAGGATATTATGAACCTGGACAGGATTCGGGAGAGATTTACCACAGTGTGGAAGGTTTGAGTTATAAAGAAAGACTGGAAGATTTTTCACTGGAGCATAAGAGGTTGAGAGGCGACCTTATAGAGGTTTATAAATTAATGCGCACACATATCAGCCTATGGGGTGAATTTGTTTCTACAGAATTACATTTTATTTCGCTCAAAAACTGCATGAATCCATGTAAAACTCTGTAAAACTATCCAGAGGGTTTGTCAGTCTGACCTAGCAGTGGGACACAGACAGACTTCACACCTATTGTCAGAGAATGATGTGGAGATGCCGGTGTTGGACTGGGGTGGACAAAGTTAAAAATCACACAACACCTGGTTATAGTCCAACAGGTTTAATTGAAAGCACTAGCTTTCGGAGCGCTGCTCCTAAGTTCCGTACCCATATGGAGGGACTCAACCGGGACCTTGGGTTCATGTTACACTACAGGTGACCACTATTGCACTATGTACACACATAGACACTCCTACACACACACATACACAGGCACTCCTATATACACACACACACACGTACACTCTCTCTCAGACACTTACAAACTCCCACCCCAGACACACATAAACACAAACCCAAATGCACATACACATATACTTTTGTGGGGTGAATTTGTACTTGCAGAGTTACACTACATGAATCCATGTAAGACTCTGTTAACTCATTTTTTTAGATTAGAATCAGTCTAAACATTATGGCACAGACAACAGCATACAGGGAGGCTAACACCTTCAATACGTTATTGGGGCTGACACCAATTGTTAAAGTTAACCTGAGAATGTAACTTTTAAACAAAGTTTTGTGATTTACATATGAAAGAAGTGAAACTATCATGGTCATTTTAACAGATGAGAGACTTAACAAGGTGTTTTTAAATGTATATTTTCAGTTACATCACACTGTAAACGTTTGCTATAAATTCTGTGTCTCACACTCTCTATACTCCACAACCACCTGATGAAGGAGCGACGCTCCGAAAGTTAGTGCTTCAAATTAAACCTGTTGGACGATAACCTGGTGTTGTGTGATTTTTAACTAAGCTATTGATGGGTATAGATAGTGTTAATGGTAGTTGTCCTTTCCCTAGTGTGGGTGATTTCAAGACTAGGGGAGGAATATTTTTAAGGGCAGAGGAGTGAGATTTAAAAAAAGACATGAGGCAAGTTTTTTACCCAGAGGGTGGTTCGAGTGTGGAACGAGCTTCCTGAGGAAGTGGGGGGTGTGGGGACAGTTACAACGTTTAAAAGACATTTGGATAAGGACATGAGCAGGAAAGGGTTGGAGGGAGACTGGCCAGGAGCAGGCTGGTGTGGGATTAATTTATTTTGGGGTTATGGACTGGTTGGGCCAAAGGGTCTGTTTCTGTGCTGTAGGACTATGTGTCCAATGGGGAGAGAGTGGTCAAAAAGAGGCATCTAATTGAAACATAAAAACCCTTTGAGGGTTTGAAAGGATCGATAAGGTGAGGATTCTCCCTGAGTTGGAGAACCCGCAACGAGGCAGTCACAAATTTCAGAAGAGAGTGGGATGGGGGAGGGGGGGAGCTGCCCCTTTTGTGCATGTAGGATCTTGCTGTGCACACTCGGGGCTGACTTGCATTTCCTACACACCAACTGTGTGTGAGAGAGAGGCCAGATGCGGTTCATCGGTTGCAAAGACCACTGAGTCGTGTCATAAACAGTCTCGAGCCCGTTGCTGGTGTGAAAGCTCATGGAGCTAGGCCGTGGCTCGAAAAGGCGAGGGGAGGAAATTTTGGATAACTTCCCCAAGAGGAAGAAATGACCGGGGACAAAGGTCAAGGCTGTCAAGAGGGCGGGGAAGGGGCAGGACTCATGGAGAGTCCCCACAAACACTCGTCCTCTACAATGAACACTCCACAAAATGGAGAGGAGAGTGTAGAGAGAGCTTTACTCTGTATCTAACCCCGTGCTATCCCTGTCCTGGGAGTGTTTGATGGGGACAGTGTAGAGGGAGCTTTACTCTGT
>NW_025214447.1:28515-30078 GCF_004010195.1 Chiloscyllium plagiosum | reverse complement strand
AACCCACTGCCTTTGACATCTTCCAAAACCTTTCTCCAAACACGTTAAAATTATATTAACGTGTAATAAATTCATCGCATCACCTTACAAATGATTTGGTCAGAATTGCTTGGATGTAGTTGCAGTGGAAATACTCTTTAAGGTGTACACTCTGTGTAACGAATAATCTTCAAAGACAAATCACTTCCACATTGCAGATCAAGCACAGATACTGCTCCTCAGGAGCATTAGCCACTCTGAGTGTCCTCAGTACAATTATGATCCTCCCTATACTCAACTGTGTGTGTGTGTGTGCATGTGCAGATGGTGCTGTCAGTTTGGATGGTGCTATGACCTACCTCCCTCTCCCCACCTCCAAGACTGAATCCCTTACGGTTTTTTCCCTCCACTGCCATCAATGCAGTAGAGTGTGGAGACCAGCAGAGGCGGACATTGCATCACTTTAAACACCACAGAGGCTGGCAGATCCACTATGCACATGGATACGCACAGAGACACGCAGATACACACAGATATGAATATAGATACAATGGCACTCGTAGAGACTAGTGCAGTCACACAGATACTAAAGCACACAGAGACAAATACCAATACACTGATGCATGTGTACACAGATATACAGGCATCAGTACAGACACACCACAAATACTGACACACTGACCTTTATACAGACATGGAGAATCTGCCAGCATTTATTTTTCGCGTGGTGACTTCCTCAATATTTCATTCACTCGTGGGTGTGTGCTAATATTTCTGTTGATCCGTTGGGATTCCTCTCTACCCTCACTATAGCTTCCACATCTTTCCTATAACAAGGTGACCAGCACTGAACGCAATGTTCCAAGTGTGCTGTTATGACACAGGAATGAACCCGTTTGTGAATTCAACCAAACACCCAGAAAAGCTCACCTTACCTTATAATCTGTTAAAGCACGAGTGACAGAGAACTCGAAAATTCAACAATATAAAGAAAAATACTATCAATTTATTCCTTAACTCTATAAGTGAACATTGAACACTAACTATTCGCAGCTCTAATCTCCCTTTCTCTGGACTGTTTGTTATCTGCCTCCACCTCTATAAAAATATACTGTTCCCATTTTAAAAAAGACTAAATTAAAATTATATCAATTTAATTTCAAAACCAGGAAGCCGCTGTCATCTCCAATGTCCTCCTTCTTTCAGCTGAAGATCTCACTGGGTCGTCTTTTACTGCAAGGAGGTTTAATGCAAAAAAAAAAACATAACTAATAGAGAGTGTTTTACATGGCAGTCTCTGTCGATGGCAGTTTACTCTCTGTCTGACTTTCATAATGCTTACCTCTTTATCCCCTCAAAATCAAATCATCTCCTTGGTTCAATGTTGGCAAAACAGTAAATTCAAAATCGGTTGGGTTTATTATCCTGAAGCATAATTTAAACAGGTTCATTAAATATGAAAAGTTGCCAAAATAACAACCAAAACTCAAGGTGTCTGTTTCACAGCCAAATGTTACATATTTTCAACTTTCCAGTACCCTCTGAAACTGCTCGCTGGTCATATGATAGGTGCTTGCAAGCTCT
>NW_025214447.1:25640-27399 GCF_004010195.1 Chiloscyllium plagiosum | reverse complement strand
CTGAATATTGAAGCAAGGCATTCATTAAGGACCTCCCCTACCTCCTCTGACTCCTGGCGCAAGTTCTCTCCATTATCCTGATGAGACCTACCCTCATTCAGGCCATCATCTTGTTCCTCACATAAGTGTAGAACGTCTTAAAATTTACCTTAATTCTACTCACCAAGTCTTTTTCATGCCCGTTTCTCGCTCTCCTGAGATTAGTTTTCACTTCCTTCCTGACTACCTTGTAACCCTCTGGAGCCCTGTCTAACCCTTGTCTACTTAACCTAAAGTCATCTTCCTCCTTCCTGTTGAGATTATTCTGCATCCATTGACACAATGGAGCTATGGAGCTGTAAATGGATGGGAAGTGCTCATCCTGTCACTTCCAGCATGGTCCGCAAGTTTCCTTACGCTGGACAGTGATCTAACACAATGTTACTAAACAATGCACTGGGGCAATCCTGTTGAGATTATTCTGCATCCATTGACACAATGGAGATATGGAGCTGTAAATGGATGGGAAGTGCACATCCTGTCACTAAACAATGTTACTAAACAATGCACTGGGGCAATGTACATAGGGCAACTGCTCCTGGTTTACAGATCAATGCACTGGGGTGGTTTACACAGCTCTACCTGCTGGGAGGGTAACTGCTCCGGGTTTAAAGACCAATGCACTCGGGTGGTGTACATAGCTCAACATGCTGGAAGCGTGACTGCTCCAGGTTTAAAGATCAATGCACTGGGGTGGTGTACAGAGCTCTACAGGCTGGGAGGGTAACTGCTCCTGGTTTTCACAGCAATTCACTGCTGTTCACTGCATAGCTCCCAGTGCTGGAGAGGTAGTTCATTGACTGGTGTCATCTGCACAGATTGCTGGGTTGTATTGAGCAGTACACTAACCTGGTCTGAACACTGCTACATGCTGCACAGATATATCATTTGGGTTATGGTGTCTAATTCTGTGACCTGGATATCAGCTGATTTGTCAGCACATTTACTTTATATTCATATTTTTGTTATTTGACATTCGAAAGTACTACTCATCCAGTTACTTCCATTTGTCTGAGAAGAGCCACGTTTACTGGACTTGTCGATCAATAATCATCCATCCTTCTGTTCCTTAACCTGGCCGTTGGTACGCATATTCCTGGAATCTCCGAGAAATCATTATGAAGCTTAGAAACAATGTGCGAAAATATATGGCTCGTGCTGTCCTGTACGTCCCGTCTGCGGGTCCCATTTGGCTCCCTGGCATATCGAGAGCTGGCATTGTGAAGTTCAGAAACAATGAAATGGTGTATGCCAGGCTGTTCACTTCCTGGTGTGTCCCATGTGTGCTCCATAGACAGGGGTGTGTATGCTGGGCTGTTGTTCACTTCCCAGTGTGTCCCATGTGGTATTCCATGGACAGGGGTGTATGTGTTTGTCTGCTGTTCACTACCCAGTGTGTCCCATGTGGTATCCCATGGACGGGCGTGTGTGTGTTTGTCTGTTGCTCACTTCCCGGTGTGTCCCACGTGGTATTCCATGGACAGGAGTGTGTGTGCTGGGCTGTTGTTTACTTCCCAGTGTATCCCATGTGGTATTCCATGTACAGGGGTGTATGTGTTTGTCTGTTGTTCACTCATCGGTGTGTCCCATGTACAATTCCATTGACATGGGTGCATATGTTTGTCTGCTGTTCACTACCCGGTGTGCCCCATGTGGTATTCCATGGAGAGGGGTGTGTGTGTTTGACTGTTGCTCACTTCCCGGTGTGTCCCATGTGGTA
>NW_025214447.1:24070-25556 GCF_004010195.1 Chiloscyllium plagiosum | reverse complement strand
CTCCTATGTTCACATCCAAATCATTTATATACATGACAAATAGCAGTGGACAGTCCTTTGAGTGCAGGACTTGGGACAGAATATTCAGGTTGCACAGGACATTCGTGAGGCATGTCCTGGAGGACTGTGTGCAGTTCTGGTCGCCCTTTATTATAAAGGATATTATCAAATTCGGGAGAGTTCAGAAGAGATTTATCAGGATGTTGCTGGGAATGGAGTGTTTGAGTTATAAGGACAGGCTTGATAAACTCGGACATTATCTACTGGAGCGTAGGAGGCTGAGAGGTAACGTTTAGAGGTTTATAATATCATGAGGGGTATTGATAATGTTGAATGATAGGTGTTTTTTCCCTCGAGTGGGGGATTGTTTTAAGATAAGTGGAGCATGTTTCTAAAACGGCATAGCGTCATAGAGCTGTATAGCATGGAAACAGGCCCTTTGGTCCAATACGTCCATGCAGACCAGATAGCCAAAATTAATCTCCTCCCATTTGCCAGCATTTGGCCCATTTCTACCTGAACCCTTCCCATTCATCTGCTCATCCAAATGCCTTTTAAATGTTGCAATTGTGCCAGCTTCCACACCTTCCTCTGGCAGCTCATTACACACAACCACCCGCTACATGAAGATGTTGCCCATTGGATCCTTTTATGTCTTTCCCATCTCATCTTAAACCTTTGCCGTCTTGTTTTCGACTGCATTACCTGAGGGAAAAGACCTTGGCTATTCACTCTAACCATTGCACCCATGATTTTAATAACATCTAACATCGATCCTCATCTTCTGATGCTCCAGGGAAAACAGCCTCAGTCTATTCAGCCTCTCCCTGTAGCTCAAACACTCCAATCATGACAACATTGTTGTAAACCCTTTCTGAAACCTTTCATGTTTCACAACATCCTTCCTACAGCAGGTAGATTAGAATTGCATGCAGTATTCTAAAAGTGGTCTAAACAATGTCCTGTACAGATGCAATCCAGTCTCCTAACTCATAAACACAATGCAATGACCAATAACATACCAAATACTTTCTTCACTATTCTATCTACCTGCAAATCAACTTTCAAGGAACTATAAACCTGTACTCTGAGGTCACTTTGTTCAGCACCACTCCCCATGACTTTACCATTAAGTGTATAAGTCCTGCCCTGATTTGCCATTCCCATATGCAGCATCTCATATTTATCTAAATTAAACTCTGTCTGCCACTCCTCAGTCCATTGGCCCATCTGATCAAGATCCGTCGTAATCTGAGGTAACCTTATTTGTTGGCCATTATACGTTCAATTTTGGTGTCATCTGCAAACTTACGAACTATACCTCTGATGTTCATATCCAAACCATTTAGACTAGATTAGATTAGATTACTTTACAGTGTGGAAACAGGCCCTTCGGCCCAACAAGTCCACACCGACCCGCCGAAGCGTAACCCACCCATACCCCTACATTTACCCCTTACCTAACACTACGGGCAGTTTAGCATGG
>NW_025214447.1:23111-23926 GCF_004010195.1 Chiloscyllium plagiosum | reverse complement strand
ACCGATCCTTGTGGCACTCCACTGGTCACAGACCTCCAGTCTGAAAAACAACCCTCCACCACAACCCTCTGTCGTCTACTTTTAAATCAATTCTGTATCCAACTGGCTAATTCCCCCTGTATTCCATGTGACCTAACCTTGCTAACCAGTCTCCCATGCGGAACCTTGTCGAATGCCTAACTGAATTCAATATAGATCACATCCAGCGTTCAATCCTCATCAATCCTCTCCGTTACTTCTCAACAAGAAATAATCAAGTTAGTGATACATGATTATTCAGGCACAACCCCATTTGACAATCCTGATAAAGCACTTTTGCCCAAAACCTCGATTATCCTACTCCTCAGATGCTGCCTGACCTGCTGTGATTTTCTAGCACCCCTCTAATCTAGAGTCTCATTTCCAGCATCTGCAGTCCTCACATCTGCCTGTCCATAATCAGTCCTTGTCTTTCCAAATACATCTAAATCCTGCACCTCATGATTCCCTCCAACAACGTGCCTACCACTGATATCAGGTTCGCCGATTTATAGTTCCCTAGCTCTTCCTTTCCATTTTGTTTAATAGCACAACTTTAGTCAAACTCATGACTTCCAGCATCTCACCTGTGGCTATTGATGAAAAAAAAAATTCAACAAGGGGTCTGCAATCACTTCCTTAGCTTCCTACAGAGTTATTGGGTCCACCTGATCAGGACCCGTAAAGATTTTTTTACACAGCATGTGGTTCATGGAGAGAGTGAACTTCCTGAGGAAGTGATGGATTGTGGGTAAAGCTACAGCATTTAAAATGCATTTGACTAAGTACAAGAATAA
>NW_025214447.1:21341-23094 GCF_004010195.1 Chiloscyllium plagiosum | reverse complement strand
TAGACCGATAGGTCTGTTTGCAAATACCGTGTATAACCCGATGGGTCTATGTGTATTTACACAACCAAGTATGTATCTGCACGTTTCTGTTGGTGTTTGTCTATTCGCGTGTGTCTATATATATATGTCGCTGTGTACCACTGTGTGCATGTCTATCTCTCTGTGCTTGTTACATGTGTTCCTGCATTAGTGTGTGGATCTCTGTACAATGGGAACTCTTGTTGTTTTTGGAGTGAATCACTGAAACGGGGTCAAAACCACTCTCTCTTCCTCTCCCTTTCCCTCTTTTGTATGAAGTGATATAAACCCACACAATGTTGGTCTGGTTTAGGTCTTTTCGATTCTTTCTCACATATAAGATTACTTGTAAGAGTAAAACATTAAAAATTCCAAGTTACAGGAAATGCATTAAAATTAATCTCATCGCCTTGCAATGTGGCTCACTCGGATTTGCTTGGATATAATTGCAATGGAAATATGCTTTAACGAGTACACTGTGTGTTGGAAATACTACCCAGTGACAAATCATTTCCACATTGCAGAAGGAGTGTCGATATTTCTGCACATGAACATGTTCCACTCTGAGGGCTTCCGTACAATGACAATACGTGTGTGTGTGTGTTGCAATCAAAATGTAGATTGGATTGTGCTGTGAACTGCTGCCCTTCCTCTCTCCCTCCCAAACTGAATCCCTGATGGTGTACATACTTTACCATCACGATTACAGTGGCGTGGGGGTGGGGGATGGGATTTGGGGTGCAACAGAGACTTCTTCAGGAATCAGGCTTATGCCCGAAACATCGATTCTCCTGCTTCTTGGATGCTGCCTGACCTGCTTCGCTTTTCCAGCAACACATTTTTCAGCTCTGATCTCCAGCATATACAGTCTTCATTTTCTCCTAGTGCAACAGAGATTGACAACAACAGAAAGACCAGCAGCTCTGGAAGTATCTTTGGACAGAAATGAAAGTTGACGTTTTGGATCGAGTGATCCTTACTCAGAACCCATATCGTGGTATATTACATCACTTTAAACACCACAGAGAATGCCAGACCTGCCCCACACAGATACACACATGAATACAGAGACATAGAGGCACTCGCTATACATTGACAATAACACAGACATGGAGATTGAGTCAATATTTCTCTCGCTCCATGGTAACCTTGTCAATATTTCAGTTGTTCTGTCTGGCGTGTGTCAGTATTTCTATGTGGAGTGTGACGTAGGACAATTTCAATGTTTGCAGATATTAAACCAGGAAGAATTGTAAAATTTGTTGAGGACGGTGTGGAATTCCAACAGGAAAGTCATATTTTGGTGTAGTGTTCAGGTGTATGGCAGATGCCGATCAAAGCAGAACAGTGTGAGGTGATGCTCTTTGGTAGGAAGGCAATATTAAACAGGCTGTACCGTTATAAAGGAAGTGCAAGAGCAGAGGGTGCTGGATGTATATGAGCACAGATTATTGAATATGTCAGGACAAGTAGGGGTAGCAGTAAATCTCACAGATTAGTTTCAGTATTTGAGCTGTTTACTGGAGGAGGGAGTCTCCGTGCTCTCTTCCCGGGAGGTAGTGGAGATGGTAAGTTGTGAGTCCACCCTCCTGCCCACCGAAACCGTGGGGATTCTATTTGTACTAGCTCAACACAAAAGGGAGATGGCATTAGGGCCACGGCTTCTACGTTGTGTCAGGGGAAACGGAACTGACAGTGGGTTTAAAGTGAGAATTGCCCATCACTGAACATTGCT
>NW_025214447.1:12270-18268 GCF_004010195.1 Chiloscyllium plagiosum | reverse complement strand
TTGGATGTGAACATAGCAGTGATAGTTGGTATGTTTGCAGATGACACGAAAATTGATGGTTTAGTGGACAGTAAAGAAGGTTTACCTCAGAGTACAATGGGATTTTGATCAGATGGGTAGATGAGCTGATGGGCTGAGACATGGCAGATGGTGTTTAATCTAGATAAATGTGAGGTGCTGTATTTTGGAAATGCAAATCAGGGCAGGACGTATACAATTAATGGTAAGGTCCTGCGGGGTGTTCCTGATCAAAGAGACCATGAAATCCAGGTTCATATTTCATTGAAAGTAGAATCGCGGCTAGGTAGGATAGTGAAGAAGGCATTTGGTATGCTTGCCTTTACTGGCTAGTGCTTTGACTGTATGAATTGGGAGGTCACATTGCTGCTGTACAGCACCTAGTTTGGTCACTTTTGCAGTACTGCATTCGATTCGCGTTTCCCTCCTATCGGAAAGATATTGTGAAACTTGAAGGGAGTCAGAAAAGATTTACAAGGATGTTGCCAGGATTTGAGCTAAAGCGAGAGGGTGAGTCAGTTGGGGTTATTTTTCCTGGAGCATGAGGGGCATATATAGGATGAATTGCCAAGGTGTTTTCCCCAAAACTAGAGGGCATGGGTTTCCGGTGAGAGGGGTAAGATTTTAAAATGACCTAAGGAGCAACTTTTTCCAACAGAGGGTGGTGCATGTGTGGAATGACCTGCCAGGGGAGATGGAGGAGGCTGTTACACTTACAACATTCAAAAGAAATTTGAATGGGTACATGAAGAGGAAGGGTTTACATTGATATGGGCCAAATTTGGTAAATAGAACTCGTTTAATTTGGGATATTTGATCGGCATGGACGAGTTAGACTGAAGGGTCTGTTTCCGTGCTGCATATCTCCAAGACTCTATGACTCTGTGTGACCTCACACCAATATCCCATTAATTATTCATTCCCGGAAATACCAGTTTATGTTGTGAGATGCCATCCAAATGTCTTCACTTCAGCATTCTGAAACCTGTGAACACATCCTCCCATAACACTGTGTCTGAGTCTCTCTCTCTGTCTATTTCCCAAATCCCTCCCATTTGTTGCTATTTAAACTGTTGTTATTTAAACCCTGACATCCAATTTTAATTGTCCAGTTTTAATGTGAATAACTGTCCCATATCTTCCTCTTGCCTTGAATGTTGCTCACCCGAGACCATCAGCTTCCAACATTAAGAAACAATGTTCAAAATGCATAGCTTGCATTTTCTTTGACTTAACGGTATCCTGCCCTGTGCTCGATGTTGGACAGTGGGGTTTCAGCAATTTTCAGGCACATCTTTGTAACTTGCTCTGCGCCAATCCATTGAACGTCTGTGTTAATCATTCTGTGCTGATCGTGTGCTCAGTAACATGAGGAATCCCCTCAAGTGCTATTGATTCAGACCAGGCTTCCGACTTGTATTTGAGTGACATTTGACTTAATTCTAATTTTGGTACCTTCGTGGAAATGTTGGGGATGGTTTCCTGGAGACTGTGCTTTAAGCTGCGTTGGGACATTCCGGAAGGCCAGAGGCTTTGGTGACCTACTCTGGATGGGTCTTGGGGCCTGCAGTTAGAGTATCTGGGTCTGCAACATGAACAACGAATGGAACAGAGGCTGCAGAGAGGCTGCATCTTTATAAAATGGAATGAGGAAATCACAATCACATCAGCCGTGGTCTTAGAGAAGGTTGGAGCAGGATTGAATGGCTCGCTCATTCAACTTATTCAGTCATTTCTGTCAGAAACAAGACAATTCCCCTTCTCTCCCAGTGACCCATACTGATGGGGAGTGAGTCACCTCCTTGTGTTCCTGCGTAACAGGATCCGGGGCCTCACTCGCCGCCTGATTTCCCCCATTCCAGTATCGAGCAGTTGAGTGACTGCCTCCCGTTCCTGTGTCCCTGTCTCGAACGGTTGAATGACTGCCTCCTGTTCCTGTGTCCCAGTCTCGAACAGTGGAATGACTGCCTCCTGTTCCTGTGTCGTTCTCCCCCTTAAATACACCCATGCATCTTAGTGCCTGCAGTTAGAGCATCTGGGTCTGCAACATGAACAAGAATGGAACAGAGGCTGCAGAGAGGCTGCATCTTTATAAAATGGAATGAGGAAATCACAATCACATCAGCCGTGGTCTTAGAGAAGGTTGGAGCAGGATTGAAAGGCTCGCTCATTCAACTTATTCAGACATTTCTGTCAGAAACAAGACAATTCCCCTTCTCTCCCAGTGACCCATACTGATGGGGAGTGAGTCACCTCCTTGTGTTCCTGCGTAACAGGATCCGGGGCCTCACTCGCCACCTGATTTCCCCCATCCCAGTATCGAGCAGTTGAGTGACTGCCTCCCGTTCCTGTGTCCCTGTCTCGAACGGTTGAATGACTGCCTCCTGTTCCTGTGTCCCAGTCTCGAACAGTGGAATGACTGCCTCATTCCAGTGAGGCAGTCCAGTGTCAGTGGAACGACACTGCCTGTGTCGTTCTCCCCCTTAAATACACCCATGCACTCTCTTCCTCTCCTCCCCGCACACAAACACACTCCCCCTCTCTCACATGCACACGCACATACTCCCCTCTCTCACACGTATGCACACCCTGTCTCTCTCCCCCTCACGCAGACACTCCACCTAGCTCTCAAACACACATATCGGCGTGTACGCAAACACACATGCACACATAAATCTGGGGTGAATTACATACATTATATTTTGCCAAAATATGTCTAATTTGTATACATTCAGTCAATGCGGTATTTTATAAATTCCTACTGTGGAAATGAAATCAGACTGAATCCAGGTGAAGACACAGACAGACTCCAAACAAGACCTCACCGTAAAATATATTGCCTGACCGGAGGGGTCACCTCCTTTACATCGGTAATACCTGAAGGTGTCTCCAGGCAGTGATTTGAAATAAATTCTCGGATTTGCATATTAATCAATCAAAACCTTCATCTCCATTCTAACTAATTAATGATTTAGGAGCCATCTTTGATGTGTTCAATTCATGCATGTGAGTTATACAACCCTTTGATCTTTCCTCATAAATTCTGTTTTTAAGGTATTCTCTCTCTAACACCTGATGAAGGAGCCGCGCTATGGAAGCTTGTGTTATGAAATAAACCCGTTGGAGTATAACCTGGTGCCTTGTGATGTTTGACCTTGTCCAACCCAGTCCAAAGCCAGCATTTCCATATCATGCTTTTTTATTGGTTAGCGAATATTTTCGCCAAGCAAATATATTTTCCTAACCCCATGTGCTCTTGTATTTGTTATTAATCTTTTGTCAGGCACTTTATGCATAGCCTTCTAAAAGTCCAGATATAATACATCATTCGGATCCCATTTGTTCATCTTGCTTGTTGCATTTAAAAAAAAGCAAATCATTCAAACATGATTTACCCTTAATAAAACCACGTCGACCGTGATGGATTGTGCTTTTACTTTGAAAGTCTCCCGTTAATTTCTTTATGGCAGAAATAAACAATTTGCCTTCAGTCCCAATTGGGGAGAAAGTGAGGTCTGCAGATGCTGGAGATCAGAGCTGGAAATGTGTTGCTGGAAAAGCGCAGCAGGTCAGGCAGCATCCAGGGAACAGGAGAATTGACGTTTCGGGCATAAGCCCTTCTTCAGTCCCAATTGTTTACTCAAAACTTTTCATTTCCGGGTGAAGTTGGTTATTCGAAGTTATTCCCTTTTTATAACCTCGACGTTCCCTCTCACAATTCCTGTGTGACAAGCACGAGGCTGTAAAAGATCTGCTCCAATTGCTGTGCAACAAGCATGGGTGGCTGATGGGACTCAATCTGTTCCTGCTTTACACACTCGATGGGCTGAATGTCCTCCTGGTGTTCAGACATTATAAACTCGATGGCTTTCATGACCTGTGCCTATTCCTGACCAAACCACTCAAGATCTAAATGTCCTCCTCCTGTTGCTCAATGACAGGTTTGAGATGTATGGAAGCTCCCTGCTGTTATGCCACATTTCGAGGGTTGAATTGCGTAGGGAAGCTGCATTGCCCACAGAGGTAGCTCAGTGGTTAGCACTGCTGCCTCCCAGCACCAGATATATGGGTTCAATTTCAGTCTCGGTAACTGTCTGTGTGGAGTTTGCACATTCTCCCTGTGCTTGCAAGGGTTACGATCGGGTACTCCAGTTTCCTCCCACAGTCCCAAGATGTGCAGGCTCAGTGGAATAGTCATGGAGAATGTCAGGTTGCAGAGACTGGGTTGGGGGGATTGGGGTTTGCATGTGATGGTTTTCAGCGTATCAGTGTGGAGTCGATGGGTCAAATGGTCTGCTTCTACACTATAGCGATTCTATGAATAACACCTTTGTTGCAGAAATCATTTGAGGTAATAATCTCTGAGTTAATTCCAATGTCATTTCCTCAATGAGGAGATTAAATCTAAGCACATTACTCCAAGTGTGATCTCACTAACTTCCCGTACAGCAACAGCAAAACATTGCCAGCCTGCTGTAATGTTCCCACTAAGGTTAGAGCAGGCTCAGTTGTCTGGGGTAATACACAGCATTGTTGAAAACATATGGTATGTTGACCTTCACTTCAATGGGATTTGAGTCCAGGACTAAGTATGTCTTACCACAGTCTTACATGGCCTTGGCGTGACCCAATCTCGAACATTGTGCAGTATTGTGTGCAGTTTTGGTCTCCCCTTACCTAATAAAGGACAAACCTGACATTGAGGGGGGAAAATGAAGAGTGACCAGACTGATCTCTGGGATGATAGGCTTGTTGTGGGAGCACAGTTGAGTTGACTGGGCCTGTATTCCATACGGTTTAGGAACATGGTGAACTATGTACATCTCCGACAGGGCGAGACAGTATGGAAGCAAGGATGATAATTCCCTGGCTGGGATGGCTAAAACAAGGGCCCACATCATTAGGTACAGACAGGCCAAACTGCACTGAGTTGAGAATAAATGTCTGAAATCAGAGACCGGTGAACCTGGGGAATCCTCGACCACATTAGGCTGTGGAAGCCGAGGCGCTGAATATAAAAATGATTTCTAGACACTAAAGGAATAGGAAGAGAGTAGGAGTATGGTGTGGAGATAGAGGATCAGCAGTCATTACAGGTACTTCTCCGATTATGCGGCAGCTGCAATCCTGTGGAACACTATTATAGAAAACGATGCAGTATAAACAAGGAGACCAATTGGAAATAGAGGGTAAGCGGCGAACTTCCAATAATATCAGTAAAAATCAAAACAAAAATAATAGTCAGTCGAACACAACCAATAGCACAGTCTACATAAATCTTTAAAACATATATTGTAATGAATTAGTTCAGTAAATGTAACAAATTAACACTACAGTCACTGATTGCAGCAACGTACCTTTCGAGGAGAAAGTGAGGTGTGCAGATGCTGGAGATCAGAGCTGAAAATGCTTTGCTGGAAAAGCGCAGCAGGTCAGGCAGCATCCAAGGAACAGGAGAATCGACGTTTCGGGCATAAGCCCTTCTTCAGGAATGAGGAAAGTCACTTCCATATCCGCCACAAATTCATCTGCACCTCCACACACATCATCTATTGCATCCGCTGCACCCAATGTGGCCTCCTCTATAATGGGGAGACAGGCTGCCTACTTGTGGAACGTTTTCGAGAACACCTCTGGGACACCCGGACCAATCAAGCCAACCACCCCGTAGCCCAACACTTCAACTCCCCCTCCCACTCCACCAAGGACATGTAGGTCCTTGGACTCCTCCATCGCTAGACCATGGCAACATGACGGTTGGAGGAAGAGCGCCTCATCTTCCGCCTGGGAACCCTCCAACCACAAGGGATGAACTCAGATTTCTCCTGTTTCCTCATTTCCCCTCCCCCCACCTTGTCTCAGTCAAATCCCTCGAACTCAGCACCGCCTTCCTAACCTGCAATCTTCTTCCTGACCTCTCCGGCCCCCACCCCACTCCGGCCTATCACCCTCACCTTGACCTCCCTCCACCTATCGCATT
>NW_025214447.1:0-6220 GCF_004010195.1 Chiloscyllium plagiosum | reverse complement strand
GGCTGTATGGTGGCTCAGTGCAGGGCAGTATGACGGCTCAGTGCCGGTCTGTATGGTGGCTCAGTGCAAGGCTGTATGGTGGCTCAGTGCAGGGCAGTATGACGGCTCAGTGCCGGTCTGTATGGTGGCTCAGTGCAAGGCTGTATGGTGGCTCAGTGCAGGGCAGTATGACGGCTCAGTGCCGGTCTGTATGGTGGCTCAGTGCAAGGCTGTATGGTGGCTCAGTGCAGGGCAGTATGACGGCTCAGTGCCGGTCTGTATGGTGGCTCAGTGCAAGGCTGTATGGTGGCTCAGTGCAGGGCAGTATGACGGCTCAGTGCCGGTCTGTATGGTGGCTCAGTGCAAGGCAGTATGGTGGCTCAGTGCAACGCAGTATGGTGGCTCAGTGCAGGGCGGTATGACAGCTCAGTGTAGGGCTGTATGGTGGCTCAGTGCAGGGCAGTATGGTGGCTCAGTGCAGGGCAGTATCGTGGCTCAATGCTGGGCAGTATGGTGGCTCAGTGCTGGGCAGTATGATGGCTCAGTGCAGGGCAGTATGGTGGCTCAGTGCAAGGCAGTATGATTGCTCAGTGCAAGGCAGTATGATGGCTCAGTGCAGGGCAGTATGGTGGCTCAGTGCAGGGCAGTATGACAGCTCAGTGCAGGGCAGTATGACAGCTCAGTGCAAGGCAGTATGGTGGCTCAGTGCATGGCAGTATGACAGCTCAGTGCAAGGCAGTATGATGGCTCAGTGCAGGTCAGTATGGTGGCTCAGTGCAGGGCAGTATGACGGCTCAGTGCAAGGCCGTATGATGGCTCAGTGCAGGGCAGTATGACGGCTCAGTGCCGGTCTGTATGGTGGCTCAGTGCAAGGCTGTATGGTGGCTCAGTGCAGGGCAGTATGTTGGCTCAGTACAGGGCAGTATGACGGCTCAGTGCAGGGCAGTATGGTGGCTCAATGCTGGGCAGTGTGGTGTCTCCGTGCAGGCAGTGTGACTGCTAAGTGCAGGGCAATATGACGGCTCAGTGCAGGGCAGCATGACGGCTCAGTGCAGGGCAGTATGGTGACTCAGTGCAGGGCAGCATGATGGCTCAGTGCAGGGCAGTATGGTGGCTCAGTGCAGGGCAGTATGTTGGCTCCGTGCAGGGCAGTATGGTGGCTCAGTGCAGGTCAGTATGACTGCTCAGTGCAGGGCAGTATGGTGGCTCAGTGCAGGGCGATGTGGTGGCTCAGTGCAGGGCAGTATGACTGCTCACTGCAGGGGAGTATGGTGGCTCAGTGCAGGGCAGCATGACTGCTCAGTGCAGGGGATTATGGTGGCTCAGTGCAGGGCATTATGGTGGTTCAGTGCAAGGCAGTACGACTGCTTAGTGCAGGGCAGTATGATGGCTCAGTGCAGGGCAGTATGGTGGCTCAGTGCAGGGCAGTATGGTGCCTCAGTGCAGGGCAGTATGGTGGCTCAGTGCAGGGCAGTATGGTGGCTCCGTGCAGGGGAGTATGATGGCTCAGTGCAGGGCAGTTTGGTGGCGCAGTGCAGGGCAGCATGACGGCTCAGTGCAGGACAGTGTGGCGGCTCAGTGCAGGTCAGTATGGTGTCTCAGTGCAGGGCAGTATGGTAGCTCAGTGCAAGGCAGTATGGTGGCTCAGTGCAGGGCAGTATCGTGGCTCAATGCTGGGCAGTGTGGTGTCTCCGTGCAGGCAGTGTGACTGCTAAGTGCAGGGCAGCATGACGGCTCAGTGCAGGGCAGCATGACGGCTCAGTGCAGGACAGTGTGGCGGCTCAGTGCAGCGCAGTATGGTGGCTCAGTGCAGGGCAGTATGGTGGCTCAGTGCAGGGCAGTATGTTGACTCAGTACAGGGCAGTATGACGGCACAGTGCAGGTCAGTATGACTGCTCAGTGCAGGGCAGTATGGTGGCTCAGTGCAGGGCAATGTGGTGGCTCAGTGCAGGGCAGTCTGACTGCTCAGTGCAGGGGAGTATGGTGGCTCAGTGCAGGGCAGTATTATTGCTCAGTGCAGGGGAGTATGGTGGCTCGGTGCAGGGCAGTACGACTGCTTAGTGCAGGGCAGTATGATGGCTCAGTGCAGGGCAGTATGGTGGCTCAGTGCAGGGCAGTATGGTGGCTCAGTGCAAGGCAGTATGGTGGCTCAGTGCAGGGCAGTGTGGTGGCTTCGTGCAGGGCAGTATGGTGGCTCAGTGCAGGGCAGTACGACTGCTCACTGCAGGGCAGTATGGAGGCTCAGTGCAGGGCAGTATGGAGGCTCAGTGCAGGGCAGTATGACTGTTCAGTGCAGGGCAGTATGACGGCTCAGTGCAGGTCAGTATGGTGGCTCAGTGCTGGGGAGTATGATGGCTCAGTGCAAGGCAGTATGATGGCTCAGTGCAGGACAGTATGGTGGCTCAGTGCAGGTCAGTATGGTGGCTCAGTGCTGGGGAGTATGATGGCTCAGTGCAGGGCAGTATGATGCCTCAGTGCAGGGGAGTATGGTGGCTCAGTGCAGGGCAGTATGGTGGCACAGTCAAGGGCAGTATGGTGACTCAGTACAGGTCAGTATGACTGCTCAGTGCAGGGCAGTATGACTGCTCAGTGCAGGGCAGTATGTCAGCTCTGTGCAGGGCATTATGGTGGCTCAGTACAGGTCAGTATGACTGCTCAGTGCAGGGCAGTATGGTGGCTCAGTGCAGGGCAGTAGGAGCTCATGCAGGGCAGTATGTTGGCGCAGTGCAGGGCAGTATGACTGCTCAGTGCAGGGCAGTATCGTCGCTCAGTGCAGGGCAGTATGGTGGCTCAGAGGAGGGCAGTATGATGGCGCAGTGCAGGGCAGTATGACTGCTCAGTGCAGGGCAGTATGTTGGCGCAGTGCAGGGCAGTATGGTGGCTCAGTGCAGGGCTGTATGGTGGCTCAGTGTAGGACAGTAAGGAGCCTCAGTGCAGGGGAGTATGGGGGCTCAGTGCAGGATAGTATGGTGGCTCAGTACAGGGCAGTATGGTGGCTCTGTGCAGGGCAATATGACGGCTCAGTGCAGGGCAGTGTGGTGGCTCAGTACAGGTCAGTACGACTGCTCACTGCAGGGCAGTATGACTGCTCAGTGCAGGGCAGTATGACTGCTCAGTACAGGGCAGTATGGAGGCTCAGTGCAGGGCAGTATGGAGGCTCCGTGCAGGGCAGTATGATGGCTCAGTGCAGGGCAGTATGACTGTTCAGTGCAGGGCAGTATGACGGCTCAGTGCAGGGCAGTATGGTGGCTCAGTGCAGGGCAGTATGGTGGCTCCGTGCAGGGGAGTATGTTGGCGCAGTGCAGGGCAGTATGGTGGCTCAGTGCAGGGCTGTATGGCGGCTCAGTGTAGGACAGTATGGTGCCTCAGTACAGGTCAGTATGACTGCTCACTGCAGGGCAGTATGACTGCTCAGTGCAGGGCAGTATGACGGCTCAGTGCAGGGCAGTATGGTGGCTCAGTGCAGGGCAGTATGACAGCTCAGGGCAGGGCAGTATGACTGCTCAGTGCAGGTCAGTATGGTGACTCAGTGCAGGGCAGTATGACAGCTCAGTGCAGGGCAGTGTGATGGCTCAGTGCAGGTCAGTATGGTGGCTCAGTGCAGGGCAGTATGGTGGCTCAGTGCAAGGCAGTATGGTGGCTCAGTGCTGGGCAGTATGGTGGCTCAGGGCAAGGCAGTATGGTGGCTCAGTGCAGGGCAGTATGACAGCTCAGAGCAAGGCAGTATGATGGCTCAGTGCAGGGCAGTATGATGGCTTAGTGCACGGCAGTATGATGGCTCAGTGCAGGGCAGTATGATGGCTCAGTGCAGGGCAGTATGATGGCTCAGTGCAAGGCATTATGGTGGCTCAGTGCAGGGCAGTGTGACTGCTCATTGCAGGGCTGTATGGTGGCTCAGTGCAGGGCAGTCTCGTGTCTCAGTGCTGGACAGTGTGGTGGCTCAGTGCATGGCAGTATGACAGCTCAGTTCAAGGCAGTATGATGGCTCAGTGCAGGTCAGTATGGTGGCTCAGTGCAGGGCAGTATGGTGGCTCAGTGCAGGTCAGTATGATAGCTCAGTGCAGGGCAGTATGATGGCTCTGTGCAAGGCAGTATGGCGGCTCAGTGCAGCGCAGTATCGTGGCTCAGTGCAGGGCAGTATGACAGCTCACTTCAAGGCAGTATGATGGCTCAGTGCAGGGCAGTATGGTGGCTCAG
Organism: Chiloscyllium plagiosum; assembly: GCF_004010195.1. Taxonomy (NCBI): domain Eukaryota; kingdom Metazoa; phylum Chordata; class Chondrichthyes; order Orectolobiformes; family Hemiscylliidae; genus Chiloscyllium; species Chiloscyllium plagiosum. The sequence continues at coordinate 2,044 of NW_025214447.1, read as the reverse complement.
TGCAGGGCAGTATCGTGGCTCAGTGCAGGGCAGTATGACGGCTCAGTGCAGGGCAATATGTAGGCTCCGTGCAGGGCAGTATGGTGGCTCAGTGCAGGGCAGTATGGTGGCTCAGTGCAGGGCAGTATGACAGCTCAGTTCAAGGCAGTATGATGGCTCTGTGCAAGGCAGTATGGTGGCTCAGTGCAGGGCAGTATCGTGGCTCAGTGCAGGGCAGTATGACAGCTCAGTGCAGGGCAGTATCGTGGCTCAGTGCTCGGCAGTATGGTGGCTCAGTGCAGGGCAGTATGGTGGCTCAGTGCAGGGCAATGTGGTGGCTCAGTGCAGGGCAGTATGGTGGCTCAGTGCAGGGCAGTATGGTGGCTCAGTGCAGGGCAGTATGACGGCTCAGTGCAGGGCAATATGTAGGCTCCGTGCAGGGCAGTATGGTGGCTCAGTGCAGGACAGTATTGTGGCTCAGTGCAGGGCAGTATGACAGCTCAGTTCAAGGCAGTATGATGGCTCAGTACAGGACAATATGGTGGCTCAGTGCAGGGCAGTATGACAGCTCAGTTCAAGGCAGTATGATGGCTCTGTGCAAGGCAGTATGGTGGTTCAGTGCAGGGCAGTGTGATGGCTCAGTGCAGGACAGTATGACAGCTCAGTGCAGGGCGGTACGGTGGCTCAGTACAGGGCAGTATGGTGGCTCAGTGCAGGGCAGTATCGTGGCTCTGTGCTCGGCAGAATGGTGGCTCAGTGCAGGGCAGTGTGGTGGCTCAGTGCAGGGCAGTATGGTGGCTCAGTGCAGGGCAGTATGGTGGCTCAGTGCAGGGCAGTATGACGGCTCAGTGCAGGGCAGTGTGCTGGCTCAGTGCAGGGCAGTATGTTGGCACAGTGCAGGGCAGTATGGCGTCTCAGTGCGGGGCGATATGGTGGCTCTGTGCAGGGCAGTATGGTGGCTCATTGCAGAGCAGTATGGTGCCATGTGCAGGGCAGTATGGTAGCTTAGTGCAGGTCAGTATGGTGGCTTAGTGCAGAGCAGTATGGTGTCTCAGTGCAGGGCAGTATGACGGCTCAGTGTCGGGCAGTGTGCTGGCTCAGTGCAGGGCAGTATGGTGGCTCAGTGCAGAGCAGTATGGCGCCTCAGTACAGGGCCGTATGACGGCTCAGTGCAGGGCGGTATTGTGGCTCAGTGCAGGGCAGTATGGTGGCTCAGTGCACGGCAGTACGGTGGCTCAGTGCAGGGCAGTATGGTGGCTCAGTGCAGGGCAGTAAGCTGGTTCAGTGCAAGACAGTATGCTGGCTCAGTGCAGGGTAGTATCGTGGCTCATTGCAGGGTAATATGATGCCTCAGTGCAGGGCAGTATGTTGGCTCAGTGCAGGGCAGTATGTTGGCACAGTGCAGGGCAGTATGGCGTCTCAGTGCGGGGCAGTATGGTAGCTCAGTGCAGAGCAGTTTGGTGGCTCAGTGCAGGGCAGTCTGGTGGCTCAGCGCAGGGCAGTATGTTGGCTCAGTGCAGGACAGTATGGCGTCTTAGTGCGGGGCAGTATGGTGGCTCAGTGCAGGGCAGTATGTTGGCACAGTGCAGGGCAGTATGGCGTCTCAGTGCGGGGCAGTATGGTGGCTCAGTGCAGGTCAGTATGGTGGCTCAGTGCAGGGCAGTATGGTAGCTCAGTGCAGGGCAGTATGGTGGCTCAGTGCAGGGCAGTATGACGGCTCAGTGCAGGGTGGTATCGTGGCCTAGTACAGGGCAGTATGGTGGCTCAGTGCAGGGCAGTATGTGGCTCAGCACAGGGCAGTATGGTGGCTCAGTGCAGGGCCGTATGGTGGCTCAGTGCAGGGCAGTATGGTGGCTCAGTACAGGGCGGTATGGTGGCTCATGCTGGGTGGTATGGTAGCTCAGTGCAGGGCAGTATGGTGGCTCAGTACAGGGCAGCATCGTGGCTCAGTGCTGGGCGGTATCGTGGCATAGTGCAGGGTGGTATGGTAGCTCAGTGCAGTGCCGTATGGTGGCTCAGTGCAGGGCAGTATGACGGCTCAGTGCTGGGCAGTATGACTGCTTAG
>NW_025214446.1:42685-44000 GCF_004010195.1 Chiloscyllium plagiosum | reverse complement strand
AGTATTTCCTGTGGAAAAGGATATGGAAGATATAGAATGTGGGGCTATAGATGGTGACATCTTGCAAAATGTTCAGAGGAGGAAGTGCTGGATGTGTTGAAACGGTTAAAAGTGGATAAATCCCCAGGACCTGATCAGGCGTACCCTAGAATTCTGTGGGAAGCTAGAGAAGTGATTGCTGGGCCTCTTGCTGAGATATTTGTATCATCGATAGTCACAGGTGAAGTGCCAGAAGATTGAAGGTTAGCTAACGTGGTGTCACTGTTTAAGAAGGGTGGTAAGGACAAGCCATGGAACTATAGACCAGTGACCCCGATGTCAGTGTTGGGCAAGTTGTTGGAGGGAATCCTGATGGATAAGATGTACATGTATTTGGAAAGGCAAGGACTGAGAAGGGATAATCAACATGAATAATCCCACATTGTGCGTGGGAAATCATGTCTCACAAACTTGATTGAGTTTTTTGAAGAAGCAACAAAGCGGATTGATGCGGGCAGAGCGGTAGATATGATCTATATGGACTTCAGTAAGGCGTTCGACAAGGTTCCACATGGGAGACTAGTTAGCAAGGTGAGATCACACAGAATATAGGGAGAACTAGCCATTTGGATACAGAACTGGCTCAAAGGTAGAAGACAGAGGGTGGTGCTGGAGGGTTGTTTTTCAGCCTGTGACCAGTGGAGTGCCACAAGGATTGGTGCTGGGTCCATTACTTTTTGTCATTTATATAAATGATTTGGATGTGAGCATAAGAGGTAGAGTTAGTAAGTTTGCAGATGACACCAAAATTGGAGGTGTAGTGGACAGCTAAGAAGGTTATCTCAGATTGCAATGGGATCTTGATCAAATGGGCCAATGGGCTGAGACGTGGCAGATGAAGGTTAATTCAGATAAATGTGAGGTGCTGCATTTTGGGAGAGCAAACCTTAGCAGGATTTATATGCTTAATGGTAAGGTCCTAGGTAGTGTTGCTGAACAAAGAGACCTAGGAGTGCAAGTTCATAGCTCCTTGAAAATGAAGTCGCAGGTAGATAGAACACAGGACATAGAACATTACAGCACAGTACAGGCCCTTCGGCTCTCGATGTTGCATCGACCTGTCATACCAATCTGAAGCCCATCTAACCTATACTATTCCATGTACGTCCATATGCTTGTCCAATGACAACTTAAATGTACTTAAAGTTGGCGAATCTACTACTGTTGCAGGCAAAGCATCCCATACCCTTACTACTCTTTGAGTAAAGAAACTATCTCTGACATCTGTCCTATACCTATCACCCCTCAATTTAAAGCTATGTCCCCTCGTGCTCGA
>NW_025214446.1:20389-22205 GCF_004010195.1 Chiloscyllium plagiosum | reverse complement strand
CATTTTTTTTATAATCAACAGCGATTTATAAATTATACAAGAGAGGCGGTTAAAGGAATATCAGAACAGCTTGATGCGACGAGTAGGATGGCATGGGAAAATAGAATAGCCCTTGATATGATTTTAGCAGAGAAAGGGGGTGTATGTGTGATGTTAGGAGGAAGCTGTTGTACCTTTATTCCTAATAACACTGCGCCTGATGGTTCAATTACTCGGGCCTTACGGGGATTGACTACCTTCGCAGAGGAACTGGCTGAGAATTCAGGAGTAGACACATCTCTGACAGGGTGGCTTGAATCCTGGTTTGGAAAATGGAAGGGGGTGGTGGTTTCTATCCTTACTTCCCTTATAGTAGTCGTCGGGGTATTGATGGCCATTGGCTGTTGTATCATACCCTGTATATGAGGGCTCACCCAGAGGCTGATTGAAACAGCCTTGATGAAACGAATGCCCCTCAGGGGAAATTTGATAGAGAAACTTTATCAACTAAATAATAAGGAGATGAGTGAGACTAAGATGGATGAAATCTCTGAAATGATGCTTGCGAATTTAGGGAACAATGTTTAAAAAAAGAGAAAATAATGCAAAAGATAACAAATAGTAATGAAAAGAAAAAGGTGAAATTGTGGGATATAAATGAATTAATGTTATTTCTGCAACTATAAATTCTGATACAGAACAGGAATGAGAAAATATATATTCAGCAAGAAGAAAGGATATGTTAGCATGAGACGTGATTACAGAACAATGGTGGATGTATGGAAAACATCTGTTTCCCCACTTGCACGGAGACGCAAGAACAAACCCTAATTAAAGAGGTCAAAGTGGCCTTTGGATAGAAATAGATGCTGATAGAAGAAAAGATATGCCTAATCAATGACCTGCAGTAGACTGACGTCAAACACCCTTATGGGAGTCAGAGATAAGAGTTTGTCACGGACAAGACAGGATAAACAGAAGTTGTGGGATAAGTCTTAAGGAAATGAGTGACGTAAGCGAAGCAGGGACAAACAATGGAATGAGACAAAAATATGGGAATTTAAAATGTATAAATTGCGAGAGTTGGTTGGGGTTTAGTGTCTATTTGTCATTGCCTTTCTAGGCATCAGACATTACACCCACCTGCAGATGTACAAATAAAACGACGCTGCTGTTTCAGATACTTGGTCTCGGACTGAAATTATTGATGTGAGTGGGCTTTGTTTCTCACATTATGGATCCGGGTTTGGTTCTAGGTTCGGGTGACTCTCTGTGTAGTGTTTACACATTCTCACTGTGTTTGTGTGGGTTTCCTCTGGGTGCTCCATTTTTCTCCCACAATCCAAAGATGCATAGGTCAGGTGAATTGGCCATGCTAAGTTACCCATAGTGTTATGTGCATTCGCCAGGGGTAAATATAGCGGAGGGAAATAGGACTGAGTGGTTTACTGTTTGGAGGGTCGGTGTGATCTTGTTGGGCCAAATGGCCTGTTCACATACTGTAGGGATACTGTCAAAAAACTATTTCTAAACAAACCTTATCTTTCTAAATGCATGTATATCTCATCCCTCAGAGTCATCTCAAATAACCTATCTACCACAGTTGTTAGGTTTCCTGGTCGATAGATTCCAGATTTTTCTTTGCTTCCCTTCTTGAATAATGACACAACATTTGCTAATCTAAAATATTCTGGAACCTAAACTGTAGCTAACGATGGTGCAAAAGTATTAACCAGGGTCCCCGTAGTTTCTTCTGTAGCCTCTTGCAGTGTTCTTGGATGCATCTGTTTAGGACCAGGAGATTTATCCACCTTCATACATTCTAATGCATCCAACA
>NW_025214446.1:11118-20213 GCF_004010195.1 Chiloscyllium plagiosum | reverse complement strand
AAACTACTGTATCCCCTGTACACCTCCAAGGATTCCCTCGATCCCAGCTGCCTGGACCTGAGCCACGCCTCCTTTTTGCTGGTCAAAGCCTCAATATCTCCTGACATCCAGGGTCCCCTCTTCCTAACAACCTTGCCTTTTACCCTCACAGGAACATATGGACCTTGAACTGTAGACATTTCACTTTTAAAATCTTCCCAATTGCAGGAGGTCCCTTCGCCTGCAAACAAACTCCTCCAACCAACCCCTACGAGCTCCTGTCTAATTCCATCAAAATCCGCCTTGCCCCAAGTTTAAACGTGAACATGTGGAGCAGTTTCGTCCTTCTCCATGTTTATTTAAAATTAATAGAACTATGGTCACTGGTCCCAGAGTGCTCCCCCGCTGTCACCTCAGTCACCTGTCCTGCCCTAGATCTTAGAGTAGGTCAAGTTTCGTCCCTTCCCGATTTGCACTTTCTACTTACTGCTTGAAGAAACTATTCTGAACACATTTAATAAATACATCCCACCTCAGGCCTTAATTCTATGTAATTCCCAGTCTATGTTAGGAAAATTAAAATCTCCTACTAATGCAATCCTATTGGCCCTGCAAGTCTCCCCAGTCTGTCTACATATTTTTGTTCCCCTAATTCTTCGTTTATTATTTGGGGGCCTATAGTACAATCCAAATCCTATCACTATTTCCATTTTAATATTAGCTCCCCAGACAAATCCTCACAGGGTGATTCACCTGTTATTTTATCTCTGTTTACTGCTGTGATACTCGCCTTAATCAAAAATGAAACACCTCGTCCCCTCTTTCCACCATCTCTGTCCTGCATAAAACACCTGTACCCTGGTACTTTAAGCTGCCAGTGCTGTCCCTCCCTTATCCGTGTTTCAGTAATGGCTATAATATCCCAGTCCCACGCACCGATCCATGCCCTGAGTTCATCGGCCTTACCTGTCAGCCATCTTGCATTGAAGCAGTTGCAATTTAATCCAACAGGCATTCCTTGCTCCCTGTCGTTGACTAGCCTGACCTGTTTCTTCATTTTACTTTTTCTGATTACTGTATCTCCTTCCAGCCTCGCACGTGCCTCCCTGCTGTTGCGGATCCCACCCCTCCCCAACCCCAGAAAATCTAGTTGAAACCCTCCCTTGCAGCAGTTGCAAACCTACCTGCCAGGATATTGGTTCCCTTCCAGCTCAGGTACAACCCGTCCTTCCTGAACATGTCACCTTGCCCCACAAAAGATCCCAGTAATCCAAAAATCTCTGCCCCCTGCACCAATTATTTAACCACCCCTTCATCTGCCATATCCTCCTATACTTACCCTCACGAGCACGGAGAACTAGAAGTAAACTGGATATTACCACTGTCTTTTATCCTTTTCCCCAGCTCTCTACAATCACTCTGCAGGATGTCATCACTATTTCTACCTGTGTCACTCTGTCCTTTGTACCAATGTGCACAATGACTTCTGGCTGCTTCCCGCCCACTCCCCACCCCCGACACCCCCCAACCCCCAGTGAGAATGTTTTGCAGACGCTCTGAGACATCCTGGATCCTGGGCATGTGGGAGGCTACACACCATTCCGGATTCCCATTTGCAGCCACAGAATCTCCTATCTGTTCCCCTCACTATCGAGTAGGATAATTACTTCTGTTGTTATTCTGCTTGCACAGCCTTCTGACAATGGGATTTCTTCATGAAACAGTTGCATTTGGCTGAATTGTTTTGCTTCGTGCAATGGGGAGATTCCAATGAATCCTCATAAGGAATCCTCCATTAGTGGGAAAGATTACTGGGCTTTTTTTCACTCCCACACATAGAATGTTTCTCCACAGAGCGGCTACATTTTCCATCTGTAAGTTAAATCAGTCACGTTATCAGTCCCACACTGGACTCTGTGAGCTCTTCTTGAACATTGTCCGAACTATATGACTCCATCACATTCTCGACTCCAGGTCAGTGTGTTATTGCAGAATCAATTCATTAACAATAAATGGTCATAATTGTTTTGAAGATGTGTTAATATGTGCTTGCATAATGTAAAAGTAAGCGTTTCATGACTTCACAATATCTGTGTTAAAATGAATATTCTTAAACATATACAGTAATTGCTGGAAAAGCTCAGCTTGTCTGTCAGCATGTATGAACAGAATTCAGAGTTCAATTTTTCGGTCCAATGACCTTTCCTTTGAACCTGACTTATTCTTAAATTATTTCTCCAGTTTTATTCTCCCACATAAGAAGACATATCCATCCGGTATTCACCAACTACACTCTTCTCAAGATCTTCTATGGTCAATAAAACATCCCTCATTCTCAGGCCGAACTGTTAATTCTTCATAACATTCTTCTTGCCTTCATCCCAAGAATGCGTAAACAGAAATATCTTTGAGACGTTTCGAAAGCAATTGTTTTCAATTTAGGCAGTTATAACTACACATAATACAACAGATGTAATCTCAGCAATGCCCTGTACTGATGCAGAAAATATCGCTAAAATCATACCCAACACCCCTTGCACGAAACAGGATCACGATATTTACTTTCCAAATCACTTGCTACATCTTCAGGTTAATTTGATGTGATTCATGTACTAAGACAAACAAATCCCTCTGTAACACTGAGTTCTGCATTCTCCTTGCTTTTAAATAAATTTCTGCTGTTTTGTCTTTTCCACAAAACAGAAAATTTCCATCACATATATATTGTACTATTTTTTTTTCTGCTGAAGCTTTGCTCACAGCCATCCTCTGTCTGTATGCATTGCTTGTTGCTGTGGCCTCCCCAGTATGTGTCCCATTGCAGACGTTCTGCACTCCCACTGTCTGTATCCCATTGCAGAAGCACTGCCCTCCTCCGTCTGTATCCCATTGCTGATGCTCTGCCTCCCCGTCTGGATCCAATAGCAGGTCCTCTACCCTCACCCATCAGTATCCCATTGCAAACGCTCTGCCCTTCCCCTGTCTATCTCCCATTGTAGACGCACTGCCCTCGCTCTGCCCTCCGCTGTCTGTATCCCATTGCAGACACTATGCCCTCCCCCAGTCTGTATCACATTACAGACGCTCTGACTCCCCCTGTCTGTATCCCATTGCAGACGCTCTGCCCTCCCCCTGTCTGTATCCCATTGCAGACGATCTACTCTTCCCCGTCTGTATTCCATTGCAGACGCACTGCCTTCAGCTGTCTGTATCGCATTGTAGATGCTCTCCCCTCCCCTGTCTGTATCCCATTGTAGACGCTCTGCCCTCCCTGTCTGTGTCCCATTGCAGACTCTCTGCCCTCCCCGTCTGTATCCAACATCAGACGCTCTGCACCCCCCCTGTCTGTATCCCATTGCAGACGCTCTACCTCCCCGGTCTGTATCCCATTGCAGACGCTCTGCCCTCACCCATCAGTATCCCATTGCAGACGATCTTCCCTTCCCCTATCTGTATCCCATTTCAGACGCTCTGCCCTCCCCTGCCTGTATCCCATTGCAGACGGGGGTCTGCCTCCCCTGACTGTATCCCATTGCAGACGCTCTGGCCTCTCCCATCTGTATCCAGTTGCAGACGCTCTGCCCTTCCCCTGTCTGTATCCCATTGTAGAGGTGCATCCCTCTCCAGTCTGTCTCCCATCGCAGACGCTCTTCCCTCCCCCTGTCTGTATCCCATCGCAGACGCTCTTCCCTCCCCCAGTCTGTCTCCCATTGCAGTCACACTGCCCTTCCCCTGTCTGTATCCCATTGTAGACGCAATGCCCTCGCTCTGCCCTCCGCTGTCTGTATGTCATTGCAGGCGCTTTTCCCTCCCCCCGTCTATATCCCATTGCAGACAGTCTTCCCTCTGCTGTCTGTATCCCACTGCAGACGCTCTGCCCTCCCCCGTCTGGATCCCGTTGCAGACGCTCTGCCCTCCCCCCGTCTGTATCCCATTGCAGACGTTCTGCACTCCCTTGTCTGTATCCAATTGCAGACGCTCTGTCTCCATTTGACATCTTATTGAATGACTATCCTGGTGCATGAGCAAACTGAGCTCCATCTCCTTCATCCGATTCATTAAAATAGATTGTAAATTGTTGATGACCTCAAACAGATCCCTGAAGAATTCCACTCGTTACAGCTTTCCAAACACAAAATGAATAATGATCTATACACTGCATTTCCTGACAGCTACCCAGGGCGTCCCTGCTTCCGCATAACAACCTGGGATGGTTATATGGCGTCCCCCTGTGCTGTGTAATTTACTGACTACTTCATTCTGTTTGGTGCGGCCTGTTTGGTGCAGCCCATTTTGCCGCAGACCCATTTAGGCACAGAAATATTTCAGCGCAGCTCATATTTATTCCTTTTCAGGCTTAGATAAAAGCATTAATCAAAGCAATAAAAATAATGTTTATTCTATTCAGTAAAAATGTTAAAAAGACACTTGAGTAAGTATAACATTGACTCAGAGTTTTCATTCAGAGCTAAAATGATAATTGGTCTTGCATTTATTCACATTGAAAACATTCATTAAGCTATTGAACATTTGACTGATGCGCTTCCAGATGAACTGCAACCGCTGCTTCCAGGATGGTTCGAGGATAACTATGTAGGGAGAAGTTGGAAATGGTCGGCGTCCACCGATTTTTCCAGTTGGAATGTACAATTTATATGAAAGAACTTTAAACAATGAGGACAAAACAAACAATAATGCAGAAGCTGCCCACAGGAGATGACAATGCGAACTTGATGTGGAACATCCAGTTATTTGGAAATATATTGACAGTTTACGAGAAGTTCAGAGAGGAAGGGACATTTACTATGAGCTTTTGATAGCAGGCACGATATTCCGTTGAAATTATAGAAGCAGATGCTGGAATACAAACACTCGTAAGAAGATTTAGTGAGAGAAATGATGTGTAGTATTTACGAGGATTGCCCACAATTTTGAATGAACGTCATGATTTAGATTTTTGTAATGAGCTTATATCGTTTATTTTTTTTCTTTTTAACATTTTTACTGAAGACAATAAACATTAATGCTTTTAACTAAGCCTGAAAAGTGAGAGAGATGGGATTGGAAATGCCTGCGAATTTAAATTGAGAATTGCTCAATTTAAGAACATTGCTGCTTACTTGATTGGTGGGATGTCGATATTTCAGAATCTCCACACAAGGTGTCCTGGTCCTCTCTGGCTCTTTTCAGGATCCTCCCCACATTTCGAGGTAGCGGGTGAGGGAACGGATATCGGATACTCGAACACCCTGCTTAGCCCTTCTCCCATTCCCTGGAATGGGAGAAGAGGAGGGACGGAGTGAGGATGGGAGTGGGTGTCCCTGCTGTTAATGCTGGTATAGGGGAAGGGGGATGGGTGAGATGTCCGGAGGGAGTCTGTCCACAGTGTTGTATCCCAGCAGTGGTATTAGTATGCGGGGCTATTGCGTCAGTGACAGAAAAGTGGGGGAGGGAAGATTCTGAATTCAATAGTGAGTGTGATTACGTGTGAGCCTTGTTCGGGGGTAGGTGTTAAAACAGATAGACAGTGAGTGTGAGGGAGCAGATGAATATGGTGACACTTATCCTGGTACTCTGTGGGGAAATGATATTGGTGTTGTATTGCTGACCATTTCTTCAGGTCATCTCAGCGTTGAGGTGAGTCTCCCTGAACGTCTTGTTCAAGTCTATCGCTAATAACGTCACAGACCCTTTCCCTCACTTCCCACAGTATCAGTTTGGGTGGATGTTACAAATAGCAAGGTGAAGCAAACATTAGTGTGTTATATATCAAAACCAAATCTGTCACGTAAATACTTTACAACATATGCTATGAAAATTAGATATGCAAGTATATGCATGGGGGAGCAATGACATAGTGATATTATCGCTGGGCTCTTAACCGAGAGACCCAGGTAATATTCTGGGGACATGAATTCAAATCGTGCCATGGAAGATGGTGGAATTTGAAATCAATAAGTATCTGGAATCAAGGGTTTATGATGACCAGGAATCCATTGTCGATTGTTGGAAAAACTCATCTGATTCACTGATATCCTTGAGGGAAGGATACTGCCGTCCTTACCTGGTCTGGTCTGGATATAACTCCAGACTCAAGGCAACGCTGCAGACTCTTTACTGCCTTCTGGCATGGGCAATAAATACTGGTTATCCAGCGACGCCCTCATCTTGTGAATGAGTAACAAATAATCGTGTGTGCTGCAGTAATAATAGATGGTCTCAAGTTGTACCGAACCTGCAGTGACTACTAATACTGTGAAGAAAAACCTAGGTAGGTTGAGCAGTATGCTGTTAACCAAACTAGCGAGCAGGTTATTTCGGATTTGGTGTCGTATTGTCAGGAGGACTAATTAATAACCTTGCTCTGAAGCAGCTTTGCAGGAATAGTGACATCAATATGATGCATCTTTAGATGGAGTTTGAATACATTATCAAATGTTTGAACATTCTGGTTAAACATTATGGAAGCCCGGAGACTGGAGGGACAAGTACGCACAAATGAATTGGGGAAGTATAATATAACATTCAATGGGAGAAGCAATGATTGTGAGAGTCATAGAGTCTGACAGCACGGAGAAAGGCCCTTCAGCCCAAACTGGTCCATTCCAAACAAAATGTCCATTCACATTAACCCCATTTACCTGCCCTTGCCCCATATCCTTCTTATTCTTTCCTATCCGTGTATTTGTCAAAATGAATTTTAAATATTGTGAATGTACATCCCTCAACCACTTCTCCTGGCAGCTCATTCCATGTGCATACCACCCTGTGTGTAAAAAGAAAATTGCCCCTCAGGTTCACTTTTACTCTTTCCCCTCGGACCTTAAATTGATGCCCTCCTGTCCGTGGGTTGCTCAATCTTGTGGTAAAAAAGACTGAGTGCATTCACTCTATCCATGCTTCCCATGATCTTATACACTTCTATCAGATCGCCCTCAGTCTCATACACTCTAAAGTTAAAAACTCCTAGCTTGCCTAACCTCTCACTACATCTCAGACCGTTGATTCTGGGCAACATCCTTGTAAATTTCTTCTGCACTATTTCCAGTTCAATAACATCCTTCCTATAGCGAAGAGAACAACACTGAACATAACACTACCAGTATTGCCTCACCAGCATACTGAATAACTGCAACATAAATCCCTAATTTCGATACTCATTACTCTGACTGATGAAGGCCAGTGTGCCAAATGCCTGTTTCACTGCCCTATCTACCTGTATCTCCACTTTCAGAGAACCTTGAACATGATATCCAAGGTCCCTTTGTCTCAATACACTCCTTAAGACCCTGCCATTCACCATGAATCTCCTACCTTGATTTGCCTATCTAAAATGCAAGAACTGACACTTATCTGTAAATATATATACAATATACATGCATTAAACAAGCAGTAATAGTCCCAGAACCGACCCCTGAGGCATTCCACTCATCACAGGCCTTCAGTCCGACAAGCATGCTTCCACTATTACTCTATGTATCCTACCATCAAACAAATTTTGGATCTGATTTGCCAGCTCCCCCTCAATTCCATATGATCTAAACTTCCAGAGCAGCCTACCATGTGGAACCTTACTGAAAGCCTTACTGAAATCTATATGCACTACGTTCACCACCATGCCCTTGTCAAAGTTATTGGTCATTTCACGTAAGCACTCTCACAAATATTTGAGCCATGATCCCCCAATGCACAAAGACGTGCTGACTGCTCATAATCACAGCCTGCCTTTCCAAATGCATGCATATCGTCTCTCTCAGAATCTTCTCAAGAAACCTACCTGCTAGAGATGTCAGGTTTACTGGTCTTTCGGTCCCAGATTTTTCTTTGCAGCTCTTCTTGGATAAGGCAGAGCATTCGCTACCCTCCAATCCTCCGGGACCTCACCAGTTGACTACTGATGATACAAAAGTACCAACCACGGCCCCCGCTATTATTTCCCTGTCCCCCTGCAGTGTTCCTGAATATATCTGGTCAGGACCAGAAGATTTCTAGAAATACTGCATAGTCTGAAAGATATGTCTACTTATTGCAGGTGAAAACACCAAAGAGTGAGTAAGTGACTTAATGATGATTTACATAACAAATGTAAGAATATATTAATCACAGGAAGTGACTTCAGAAGAATTCAAGACATTGTGGAATCCTAAGAATTCTCAGAAAATTGCAATCCAGAAAGGGAGGGCCGTGAAACTGATCAGGAAATCAAAAAGCGAACATGCATGCAAACAAACAGGAACACAAAGACAGCAAAAATCTATGATCCATATTTCAAAAGAAAAAAAACATAGTCAAATGTGGAAATTTGCAATTGGGAGAGACCAGTTTATGGTGGATAACAGGGAAATAGCAAAGCAAATGACCAGTTACTTTACATCTGTCTTAATGGAGTAAGATCCAGAAAATCACCCAGAAATACGAAGTGATCCTATAGGACTTGTGGAAATGAAGACATAAAGTCAATTCATATCAGTAACAAGGCAATATCGAACATGCAGCTGGATTGAGCATTGCCAAGCTTGACAAACCAGATGTACTTCATACCAAAATCTTCAGAAATAAATCACAAATAGAAGTATTGATTGTATTGTCGATGACTGTGTTCTATTTTCCTGTACATTCTGCAGAGTCTGGAAGCTGGTGTAGATAAATGTACATTAGTAAACGTGATACAAGCACTATAGATGAATTATACGGATCCAAGCATCGACAAAGAGAAGATGAGATAGTGTGGAGAACTGCTGACAAATTAACTTGACATTTGTCTGGAAATTGTTGGAATATATTATATAGTATGTGATATTGGATATTTTGACATTAACAGCAAACTTTGAGAGACTCAGTATTCATTTCTGAAAGGGAAATCATACTTGACAAACTTTGGAATTCTTTGAAGTTGATTCTTACAGCATAGGTAGTGCGTATCCAGTAGAATTGGCATATTTTAGATTATCAGAAGGCTTTCTATAAGAACTCACACAGTGAGTTCGAAAATGCAATGATATGAAGGGTATTTGGAGGAATATATGTAAGTGGAAACTTAAAGTTTGGTTTGCCTTCCTTTAAGGGAGTCAGAATATAGATGTAAAGACATGTTGAAGCAGTTTCACAGAGTATTG
>NW_025214446.1:406-9467 GCF_004010195.1 Chiloscyllium plagiosum | reverse complement strand
AGTCTAACAGGTTTATTCGGCAGCACGAGATTTCGAAACGCTGCTTATTCATCAACGTGCACAACCACGTGATATAACTGATGTTGAGAGATTTTTAACATTATTATTTGTGGTATCTATAAATAATGCAGATGAGATTATGGACGAGGAGTGGGGTGTGTAATAAATAAGTTTGGATTTGATACAAAGTTTGGTCAGTGGTTGGCAGTGAGGAGGAAGGTAGATACTGTTGGAATGGCCAGATGGGTGGATCAATGGCAGATGGAATGTAACCCTGATAACTATGAGGTGATGCACTTTGGAAGAAGGAACCAGACAGGGGAGGACTCAATGAATGGCAGCACACTAGGAAGCTCAGAGAGTGCTTCTCCACTCATCGCTGAATGTGACTGAACAGGTTAATACACAATCTGGGAAAGGCTAGGGGAATGTAAAAACAGCCTTTATTAATTGAGGCATAGATTATAAGGCAATGCGGAAATGGAATACTGTGTGTAGGTCTGGGAACAACATTGCAGGAAGGATGTGATTGTAGTGGAGAGAGTGCAGAGCAGATTCACCAGCATGTTCGCTGGGATGGAGCATATCAGCTATGGAGAGAGGATGGATAAACTCAGGTTATTTAGTTTGGAGGAGAGAAGGCTGAGAGGGCTGTGATTCAGAAGGATAGGAGTATGAGGTACATGGACAGATTGGATAGACAGCAGCTGTTGCTTTTACTCAAAGGGTCACACTTTTAAAGTGAAGGATTTGCGGTTTAGTGAAGATTTGAGAATTGTTTTTCAACCAGAGGGTATTGGAGTCTGGAATGCACATCTTGAGAGTGGAGTTGTCATGGTAACCTCAAACCACTAGAAACGACACGGTTGAGCACTTCAAATGCTTTAAGATTCACGGCTACGGTCTTGTGTCGGAAAGTGGGCCTAATGTAAATGGTCCTGTATTTCTGGTAGTGCAGAGTCTGTGCTTCTGTGATTGTATGGCTGTGGAAGGTCAATCATTGAGTAGCTTAAAGTAGGAATTCTGAAGAATATCTTAACAAATTTTCTAAGAGAGAACTTGGAATATTTTCTTGAAATATGTCAATGGCAAAATTAAGAGAAAAAAGTTGCAGATTTATTACAGTCTGATACCAGGTAAATGAGGACCGGGAAGTAGCAGAACAATGGAGCAAATACTTTAGTTATACCTTCACAGAAGAAAACAAGACAAAATAAAACTTCTTAGCATGACTAGGGAACTTTAGTCTTGTGAGTAAAAGGGAATAGAATGAAAACAGCAACTAACCAGTTTAGAGAAAGTATTGGACTGAAATTAATGGGCATAGACAAAGTCAACAGAGTTTTATGAAATGGGAATCATATTTGAGAAAGTGGCGTTTAGTAAAATTATGTAGGAGGTATCAATGCCATGCGAATGGAATCTCAGAAAGATTTTTGATAAAGCCCCAAGCCATTTGTGCAAATTCGAATCCTATGGGACTGGGGCTAATATATGGTCATAGATTTAGAATGGGAGAGCTGGCAGGAAACAGTGAGTAGGAATAAAACAATGTTTTATTTTTAAGTGGAAGGCTTGGAGGATATTGTAAGGATCGTGTCTTGGGCTCCAGCTATTCCCAATACACATCATATCTTTGGTTGAGGGGCGCAAATGCAATATTCCCAAGTCTGCTGACAGCACTAAACGATATCAGCTTGTGAGTGGATGAGGAAGATGTAAAAAAGTTCCAAGGTGATTGAGACATGTGGAGTGACTGGGCAAGTATGTGGCAGGTGGAGAGTAATGGGGGAGATGACATGTTGTTTACTTTGTTGGGAACAATTGAATGACAGCCTCTCATTTGAAAAACGAATGTTTGAAAAAAAATGTTGCACTATAAATGAACTTAAGTTGCATTTTTGTTTATTTCTCCGTAGCTCTCCGAGTCTATGCATGGTAGTGAGTTATGAGGCCAGAAGTAAATACTGGGAATGGCATTGGCACGCTGACCATTGTATATAGGCCCAGCACGTGTGGAACTGTAACTTTGAAAGGAATCTTGATTTCCTTCTACACCAATCACTGAAAGCAATATTGCAGGAGCAGAAAGCAGGAAGGAAGATGAATGCTGTATTCATCTTCATTTCAGGGGGATTTGAGTACAGGAGTAAATGTATCTTACTGCAGCTGTACAGGCCTTGGCGAGACCCTATCTCGAACATTGCGCAGTATTGTGTGTAGTTTTGGTCTCTTTTCCTCACAGAGGACAAACCTGACATTGAGGGAGAGCAGCAAAGGATGACTAGACTGATCTCTGGGATGACAGACTTGTTGTGGAGGGCGGAGTTTGGGGCAACTTGACCTGTATTCAATGGGGTTTATGAAAATGAGTGGAAATCTCAGTGACTCTGACAGGACGAGACAGATTAGAAGCAGGGATGGTAATTCCCCTGGCTGGGACGTCTAAAACAAGGGGCCACAATATTAGGTACAGACAGGCCGCTTTGCAATGAGATGAGAATAAATGCCTGCACTCGGAGACTGGCGAACCGGGGGACTCTCTCCCAGATCAGGCTGTAGAAGTCAAGGGGCAGAATATATGTAAGGATTTATGGAAACTAAAGGGATAAGGAGAGTGCAGGAGTATGGTGTGAAGATAGAAAATCAGCTATCATTCCAGGTTGTTCTCCAATAACGCAATAACTGTGTTCCTGTGCAACACTGTGTTACAGAAATTCGTGCAATGTTAATAATGGGGTCTGTGGAAAAAAGAGGCGAACCCCCAAAATTATCAGTACAAACTAATAATTAAATTTAGTCTAAAACACAATAGGACAGTCTAAATAAATATTTAAGTCACAAGTTGTAATGGAACAGTGCTGTAAATGAAACACTTTCACACTACAGTCACTCAATGGAGCACTGTACCTTTCACCACAATCTTCACCAGATTGTGGTGAAAGGCGCGGGGTCTGACTGACCATGTGATGCCGATGCCAAATTCCAGTTCTCCCCAAGATTCTCCCCACAGCTTGAAATAAACTTCTTTCTAAACATAGACTACAATTCCCAGTTTCTGGCTCAGTGTCAAGGCCTGCAGAGCCGATTGCATTACTGTTTTTGCTGACCACATTGATTGTACCTTTTGCAGACAGAGGGTGTCTGAGGCAGAGTTTGCTGTTCAGCTGGTGCCCACCAAGGAATCGCGTCACAGTGAATGCGACATAACTTTATAGAAAAAGGTTCACGAATCGCATTGCAGCCGAATTGTATTTAATCAACACACGTTGTCGGTGAACTGCCTGTACATGGAATGGAGGCACAAAACTCATGGGCTGAATGGATTAAAGCAGTTCTCATTTTAGGTTTCACAATGTTTAAACATATTAAGGGATATGAATATTGTATGGGGAAAACTGCTTTGAGGAGATGTTCAGCCATTAACTCGAATAAGGAAAGCTCAATGAGTTGTGTGACGTATTCCTTTCCCGATGCTTCTGTGCAGTTTGTGGGAAAGCTCTGTAAATGTTGCACAAGCCTTCAGTCCTATTGCAGGAATGGTGTCAAGGTCAAATGCCTTTGTCGTATCCACAGTGTCCAGCTGTTGCTTCATGCCACGTGCAGTGAATTGAATTGGGTGATGAGGTGGGTAATCGATTCAACACTTCTGGCTGAGGGTGGTGCAGATACTGCATCTTTTACATGGATGCACAGGGCTGTTCCATTATTTAGGATAGGGATATTTGTGGAGTCCTCTCCTCCAGTAAGTTGCTTAATGGTCCATCGACTTGTATGCATGGATTTGACAGGACAAGAGAGCTTATATCTGATTTGTTAGTCTTGGGATCATCTCTCTCTGGCTGTATCAGATGTTAGTCCTGCTGTTCGTAGTGTAACCAGTCAAGTGCGATAGCTTTAATGGATTGTCATCAGATTTAGGTACACGTGATTCCGACTCGACCGTGTTCACCCACACTCGTCACTGACCCATGGATCGTCTTGATGGAAATGGTAGAAGGATAGACTATCCTGGGGGAAAAGTTACAGATTGTCATTGAAATCTACAGCATCAGATGATAACCAGTTTTAGCTGCAATATCTACAATTCAATTCTACTGACTGACACCCCCCGCCCCCATTTCACACCGACACCTATTCACCCATCAGCCCTGTCTTCAGTGACCTACTCTGGTTTCTGATGCGGAAATACTTCCATTTTCATATTCTCATTCTGCTGGAAGTCTTTCCTTGGTGTCACGCCTCCAAATTGTTACATAAACATTTAAGGTACTAATCTGAATCTTTTCCTTTCAGCAATGTCATCTTCTGTATTTGAAGTGAATGTGTTTCCTTCTGTTTTTCTCCCTGACCATGAATCAGAGCTCTGCAGCATCAGTGATGCCAGCGTTATGCAGTTTTAGAGTCAAGGAACTTGTCACCATGCGTTACTGTTCAGTTCCCAGTGTATGGAGCTCCGTGTTGGACAGGATGTTTGGGCATCTTTGACAACATGTCGTTGGAAATCGTTCAAAAACATAAATTGCTGAAGAAATTGCTAAAGATGTTGTAGAATTTTCTGGAGTGAATACAGAGTTAAACTTTCAGGTCCAGTGAACCTTCTATGAAGTTTTTATTTTATTTTATTCCCAGTATCCATAATTCTTTGCTTCATTGAAAAATTGTTCTGTGCCTATACATTTCTGGAGAAACTCAGCAGGTCTGTCAACATCTGCAGAGAAAGAGAAACAGAGTTAGCGTTTCCAGTCCAGTGTGACAATTCTTCAAAACTGAATACAATTGCAAAATGGTCTTTTGGTCCCTTGCCAGATGTGGAGGATGGGTGGCAGGGAAAAGAGGGTGTGGCAAAAGAAAAACGGGCTTTTAGCAGTGGTGAATGAAAATATTCTGTATAACGGGTCGAATTTAAGGTGTGAATGGGGGAAATGGGTTCTCTCTATTGAATGCAAGATAAAAAAAGACACAACCACACAAAGTTATACGGAGGCCAGGAGGGAGAATGTTGACCATGTGGTATTATATAGATCTGGCCACAGATACGTTTTCACTGTCGTGATCATCACCCCCTTTAGACAAAGGAATTCAGGTGCTTGACTTCTTATTGGCACTAGTAAGCGTTTAATGCTGCCTTAGTATTGTAATACGGAGAAAAACAAATCACAGTATGGCGTTTGGGCTGAGTATTGGTTACCTGTCATTTTTAATATTGTTTCAATTTTGCAATGCTTATCTTTAAACGCTTGTTTTTGAAGTCTAGCAAGGAGTCTAGGATGTTGAGGAGTGACATTATAAAAACTTATAAAATCATGAGAGGTATGGTGAATAGCCAAGGTTTTTTCCACAGGTTCGGGGAATCCAAACATCGAGGGAATAGGTTTAAGGTGAAAGAGGGTAGATTTAAAAGGGATTATGGGACAGCTTTTTACGCAGAGGGTGGTGTGGGTATGGAATGAGCTACCAAAGGAAGAGTGTGAGATGCAAGGACAGCTACAACATGTAAAACTCATTTGGACAAACATATGAATGGGAAACATTTAGAGGCATATGGACCTAATGAAAGCAGATGGGACTAGTATAATTTGGAAAACCTGGCAAGCATGGGCATTTAGAAAAAGCTTCACGCAGAGTCAGAGTGGTTTTGTGAAAGGGAAATTATATTTTGCCCTGTAAAACCATACAAGGTTTTTCTGGAGATGCCTGTTAATGTAACAAGCGGACTTGATAAAGGGGATCTGGTGGACACGAGGCTTTCTAGAGATTTTCCACAAGGTATTACAAAACAAAAGTTCTTACACAAAACAGAAGCTCCATGACGTCGGATACTGTATTAACATGGGATGATTATTGGTTTACACAGAAATCGAGAGTCAGGATTAATTGATCTTTATGATCAGGGTGTATTTGCTGGAGTACTCCAAATATCAGTCCGATGGCATCAGTTATTTATACTCTATACTGATAGCCTGAAGGACGGAGCTGAGTGCAATATACATCCGAGTTTGAGGATGACAATGAGAATCAAAAGGCAGGCTGTTATTTAATGGAGAGGACTTCCAGAAAAGGAACAGTAAAGGCATTGGAGTCTTATGTGTGTGGAAAAAAAGTCAGTATGCTGATGCAGCAAATAATGCGGTTGGTACATTAGGCGGTTTCCTGGGATGAAATGGTTGTGTTGTTGAGAATCTCAAAATGGTGAGGCGATAATTCATTGGGGTTTAAATGAATGAGGAGTGATACTGCTGAAACATACAAGGCACAGAAGGGGTTTTAGAAAGTCGATGTTGAGAAGTTGTTACCATTCCTGGGCAAAATGTCGAACTCGAGGACATAGATAGTGAAGAAGGAACATCGATTTCAATCTGAGATGCAGAGTAATGTCTTCTCTCAGAAGATAGTGAATATCTGAAATTCCTAACCCGGACAGGTAAGGAGGGACAGAAGGAATCGGCAAGAGAGTGGATTTGAGCCCTGGAGTAGATCAGCCATGTTCTTATGAAATGACAGGGTTCACTTGAGGGGCCGATTGACCTACTCCTGTTCCTATTTATTAATTTCACAAGTTATGCTTTTGGAAAGTAACGGGTTATTTTGCTTGAAATCGTGTTGTACAATATTGCAAGCAGGGAGAGCAGAGGATTTTATATTTTAACCCTGGGTGGCGTATGTGGCTGTATTTCTAGTGTATCTGGGGCTGCAACATGACCCACATCTGGAGCAGAAGTTACAGAGAGGGGAAGTCTGGAAAGTGGGACTGGGGGATGGGGGTGGTGGTCACTTCATGATCCAGCCTGTATTTTCCAAGTACATTTGTAAAACTACACCTAACCATCGGAGTGGCCTCTATTTGCCCCTGTTTGGCATGTCCGAGGGCTGAATGGAACATCAGAACATAGGGCTGAGGGACACAAGTGGGCCATTCGGTCATTTCACACTACTCCACCAGTAAATAAGGACATGGCTTATCTCATTGTGATCCCAGCTGCACTTTTCTTTCCATTCACCATTATCCCTGATTCACCTGTCCATGGAAAATCAGACAAAACCAGTTTTGATACAATAGGAAGATCCAGCCATCCCAAATTTCTGGGAAAGAGAATTCCCATTTGACTGAAATCCCACTTTGTGAATTTCTCCAAATTTTTGCTCTGACTGAGGTTGGAGGGTGTCACTGTTTCCTTTTCTCATCCCATTCTTCCACTGCTCACACCAAATTTTAAATGTAACCAGGTTGGTGATATGGCCGATCATAAAGGTCACAGACTGGGTCAGGTTCAGTGACAGGAACAAGTCAGGCAGATTTCTTTAGTCAGCCACAAGTAGCTAATAGAACTAATGGATGTGCATGGTGGATCTGTGGTTAGCACTGCTACCTCCCATCACCAAGTAGCTGCATTGAATTCCAACCTCGGGCAATCCTCTATGTGGCTTTTGAACATTCTCCCCTATGTCTGTGTTCCAGTTTCCTCCCACAGTCCAAAGGTCTCCAGCTTAGAGAGGATAGGCCATGCTAAATTGCCCATAGTGCCCAGGGATGTGTAAGTTAGATAGGTTAGTCATGGGAAATGCAGGGTTACGTGGATAGGGTGGGGGGGGGCGGGGGAGCAGGTCCGGAGGGGATACTGTTCCGAGGGTAAATGTGGACTTGATGGACGGAATGTCCTGCTTCCACACTGTAGAGATTCTATAAAAACAACAAGAGGTTTGGACGATACAAACACCCGGTGGGTATCTATCTGATCCACTCTCCTCTAGGCTTTGAATGTTTTAATACGATCATCTCTCATTCGAAGAGTAACCTGTTAAAGCCTTCGAAAGTTTTGAGAGTTGGCAGTTGCAGTAGTCTTTGTTTGTGTAGTCTTTAAGCTTGATGAGACTTCGTTTATTAATGATCAGTAATTCAAGTTCTTCCTCTCTCCAGTTCAAATGTTGCTACAGTGTGTTCTGGATAATGATGTGCTTAAATGGTGTACCTGGAACATTAGGTGAGCCATTGGCTCGTAATCCCCAAAGCCTTTAACTATGGTAAATAATACAGTATTTTGAATGTTTATTGCCCCACCCTCCCCCCGGCGCACACTCTTAACATCCTCATCGATGCATTTTCCCAATTCAGTTATTTTGCATTGTGGCACATTAAAATTTCAACTGTCTTATTGCCCCTTCGGTGGACAGAATGTCCAAGGTGCCCCAAATACCCTCGTTATAATGAAAGCAATTAGTGGATTTGTGTGCAGAACGAGGGCTGGTGGATGTCTGGTGGCAGATCCACATCACAAGTAGGGATTTTATTTTCTTCTTTAACCCGCAGAAATGCCAATCGAGGATTGATATCTCCCCCATCCCTGCCACAATCTTAGATTCGGTATATCCTGCACAATTGGGAATATAACCATTTCTGACCATGCAGCAGTATTCTTATTGATGAAGATTAATGGCAATGTGACAGATTCGAGACACTAGCGAAAGTATCCCTCTATTCTGAAGATTAGTTAGTTCATTGTTTATTTAGATTAGATTACTTACAGTGTAGAAGCAGGCCCAACAAGTCCACACCGACCCGCCGAAGTGCAACCCACCCAGACCTATTCCCCGACATTTACCCCTTCACCTAACGCTACGGGCAATTTAGCATGGCCAATTCACCTAACTTGCATATTTTTGGACTGTGGGACGAAACCGGAGCACGCGGAGGAAACACACGCAGACACGGGGAGAATGTGAAAGCTCTACACAGTCAGTCACCTGAGGCGGGAATTGAAGCCGGGTCTCTGGCACTGCGAGGCAGCAGTGCTAACCATTGTGCCACTGTGCACCCACTGCGATGAAACTTTCTGAGCCATTTATTCAGATTCAACCAGTAAACCATCCACGCTATGGGAATTTGCTAAGGCTTCTGCCAAGGAAATAATTATTCCTTAGGATGCAGCAGAAGTGGGAGCAGGAATGCTGTCTTGCGGCACAGCTGAGGGCAGCCGAGAGTGCATACTGTGATTGACTCTAGTGGCTAAGCTGCAAAGGATCACAACGCTTCAGTGTACAGTGAATTCCACGCTCACACAGA
>NW_025214446.1:0-187 GCF_004010195.1 Chiloscyllium plagiosum | reverse complement strand
TACAAATAATTTATAAACCTATTGTCAGGGCCGATGTTTAACATGTTCTGCCACTCATACAGTCAGGAACCCCTCCCTCCATCCTTAAGAGAGCCTTATATCTCCCTGATGCTGAATAAAGGAAGACCCTGGAAGATTGTGCTTCTCCCCTCCAATTTCACGTTTAAATGTTGGTTTCAAAATCCTG
>NW_025214445.1:41062-44000 GCF_004010195.1 Chiloscyllium plagiosum | reverse complement strand
CCCCTGTTTTCGGGGGAACCCTCGGCCATAGGTGTACGTGCTCTCAGGGCATGAGGTCGGCCTGGGATGAGGAGACATTTCTTCTCAGAGCGTGGTCAGTCTGAGAAGTCTCTCCCACAGAAAGCTGGGACACTGGGAATATTCCAGGCAGGTCGATCGATTGAACAATGATCGAGAGATGTGCACAGAAATTGGGTACAGAGATAGAGATACCAGTACTGACCATCTTGAATGAGGCAGCAGGTTTGACGGGCGGAATGGCCGACTCCAAGTTCGTCCAGTTTCTGTTCCTCAGTGGTGACCTATTCAAATGAACCTGTTGGACAAAAACTCGGTGTTGTGTGGGTTTTCGCATTGTTGACCTTGTCAAGCCCAGGTCATGGGAAGTGCGTTTGGGATCCATGGCCTGTCGGCTCCACTTTCCCCCTGCTCAAGTCTTACTAGGCCGAGATCAGTAAAATTCACATTTCCTTGCTGTTCCTTCTGAACTCCAGTGGGCACAGACACTTGTGAACCCACCCGGCCTCAGGGGAACATCCAACCACCCCTGGTATCAGCCGAGGGAACCCCCGCTCCGTCTGCCTTGGACAAGAATATCAAAAGAGGGCTAACAAAACTGCACACGCGACTCTGGGAGTAATCTCACTAAGAGCCGGCGTACCTGCAGGAAGACAACTCTGCTTCTGAATTTCAAACCTCGTGAAATGCCGGACTGAGTGACACCAGTCAGTGCACAGATACGTCCTTGACACAGGGAGAGAGAGAGAGCGCGAAAGAGAGGACTGAGAGACAACAGTCAGTGCACAGATATGTCGCTGAGCAAGCGAGAGAGGTGGGTATGAGAGACACCAGTCAGTGTACAGATATCTCCCTGAGAGAGAGAGCGTGCACTCAGACACACAACCACAGGACATATTTCTCACTGAGTGAGAGAGAGAGAGAGACCGTGACAGAGAGACATCAGTCAGTGTGCAGACAGCGTCCTATGAGAGGGGACTGATAAACACCCGTTAGTGCACAGATATCTCTCTGAGAGAGAGAGAGAGGGGGTAAGGAGAGACACCAGTAAGTGCACAGATATCTCACTGAGTGAGAGGAGGGCACAGAGTGGCACCAGTCAGAGAACATATATATGGCTGAAATGGAGTGAAGGATTGAGACACACCAGTCAGCGCACAGATAGCTCCCTGACAGAGAGAGAGAGAGTGGGGTGGGGAACTGAGACACACCAGTCAGTGTACAGAAATCTCCCCGAGAGAGAGAGAGAGGGGGGGTGAACAGCGAGACATTGGTCAGTATATAGATATCACACTGAGAGACACAGAGAGAGAGAGAGAGAGAGAGAGGGGGCGGGGTGAACAGCGAGACACTGGTCAGTGTATAGATATCTTCCTGAGAGACAGAGAGAGAGGGGGGGAAATGAGAGAGTCCAGTTCGTGTTTCGATATCTCTCTGCGAGAGGGGACAGTGAGAGACACATGTCGGTGTCCAGATAACTCCACGAGAGAGGCGGAGGACTGAGAGGCATCAGTCAGTTTTCCCTGAGAGTGAGGGAACTGAGAGACACCAGTTCGTCTCCAGATACCTCGCTGAGAGAGAGAGGGGGACTGAGGGACACCAGTCAGTGTACAGATATGTCCCTGAGAGTAAGAGGGAACTGATAGACACCAGTCAGTGTACAGATATCTCCCTGAGAGAGAGAGAGGGGGGACTGATAGACACCAGTCAGTGTACAGATATCTACATGAGTCCCTGCTTCTTTCTCAGAAATGTTCTTCAACACTTTAATTGATGTTGTTGCTGGTAGTAATGCGTTGGAAACTTTCGAACAAGAGGTGTCATTTTCAACTATCATTGCAAATCTCTCTTTCTCGCCCTCAGAGCTGTCAATGCCTTGTTCCTATTCTGGCTGCTGTGTCAGTCACAATGAGAAACCTCACCCCCCCATTTCCTCCCCGCAGAGATTACAGAGATAGGGAGGGGGTGTGTGGGCTGGAGGGGGTTACTGAGATAGGGACGGGGTTTAGGGTCTGGAGTAGGTGACAGGGATAGGGAGGGGGTGTATGATCTGGAGGGGGTTACAGAGAATAGGCGGGTGTGTTGAGGCTGGAGGTATTTCAAGAGATAGTGAGGGAATGTTGGGGCTGGAGGAGTACTATCAACTTGGAAGTAATGCTGCCTCTGCAGTCTCCCTCCATCCTGGTCAGCCCGGAGTTAACTACAGACTAAAGTTCCCTATGCACCCTCCCTCCATCCCAGAACAGGGACAGCTGTTAAATTAAGCGTAAAGCTCCGTCTACATTGTTCCCCCATTAAACATTCCCAGGACAGGAACAGCATGGGCTTTGATACAGATTCTACCTCCCTCTGCACTATCCGCCCATCAAACACTCCCTAGACAGGGAGAGCACGGGGGTTAGTTACAGAGTTTAGCTCCCTTTACACTGTCCATCAAAGAATTAGGGAAGTGGAAAGTTTTAAGCTCAGCGTCACTGAAGTTCTCTATCAGAGATGCAGCGTTCCGCTTCCTGACGTCCATTCTACAATCAGGAGCTTATGTCAATCCCTTGTTCTCCTGAAGGAGTAGAGGATGCTGGGTAAAGAGGTCATGGCTACTGGTTCCCGGTGGCATCATCTGCAAATAAGAGCAGAATACCCTCAGAATGCAGGGAGGAATGGAGGCCGCTCAGCCCCTCCAGCCATTCGCTCCCATCATGGCTGATCCCCATCAGAACTGCAATGAAGAAACAAATATCAGCACTTTCCATAACGCTCCGCAGTGGGTGCTTGACCTGCGGCTGTACAGGACATTGGTTAGGCTGTTGGAATATTGCGTGCAATTCTGGTCTCCTCTCTATCGGAAAGATGTTGTGAAACTTGAAAGGGCTCAGAAAAGATTTACAAGGATGTTGCTAGGGTTGGAGGATCTGAGCTACAG
>NW_025214445.1:23455-36439 GCF_004010195.1 Chiloscyllium plagiosum | reverse complement strand
GGGTTTCCTCCGGGTGCTCCGGTTTCCTCCCACAGTCCAAAGATGTGCAGGTCAGGTGAATTGGCCATGCTAAATTGCCCGTAGTGTTAGGTAAGGGGTAAATGTAGGGGTATGGATGGGTTGCGCTTCGCCGGGTCGGTGTGGACTTGTTGGGCCGAAGGGCCTGTTTCCACACTGTAATGCAATCTAATCTAACCACTGATGACTGAGCTCCAGGCTGAATACTTTCCATTGGCTACCACCCTCTGTCTTCCATGGGCCAGCCAATTCTGTCTCCAGACAGCCAGTTTTCCCTGTATCTAAAGCCACCTTACTTTCTGAATGAGTCTAACCATAACAAATGCCTTGTGAATATCCAGGTACACCATAGCCACCGCTCTGCCTTCACCAATGCGTTTTGTCACATTCTTAAAGAATGCAATAAGGCAGACAGCGTTGTGCTTGTCAGTTACAATCAGGCACATGACAGGACCGCCGTGATCTCAAGCAACAACAACTCCAACTGGAATGTGGACCCGGGCGAGGTCAAGGCCGAGAGTAGGGCAGGAGCTGACCATTGAGGTCTGGGACCAGGACACCAGGAACGGTGACCTCCTGGGCACCCTGCCGGGTCAGACTTTGTCTGCTGTGCAATAGCTGACAGACAGCTAGCGATTATCACCCTCCCTTCCCAGTGGCCAATAACAACTGACAGGAAGACGGAATGATGCTTCTGTCCATGTCCTAATGCCTTCATCAGCGGACTGCACACATCTGGAAAAATGGAGATTGAAGATGGGAAGGATTCGGATACAGGAAGGGGGAACATCTCATCGAAGTTTGGGGATCACTTCTGTTGAAATGTGATTTCTCCAATTTCTCATTTTTATCAATAAGTTTGATGTTTCTGATCGTCGACATGTGTATGTGGATGTTGAATTGAGGTTATAGCTTCAGCCAGGCGAACTTTATAATTCATATTTTTACTTGGCAATGTTTAGAATGCATAAGGACCAAAAGTTCATGAGGAATGTAACTGAGAGGGTTAGGAAATAATAACCATTTAATGCATATGCCCTGAGGTAGAGAGAGAGGACTGAGAGACACCAGCAAGTGTACAGATATCACCCTGAGCGAGAGAGGGAGGACTGAGAGACACCAGTCAGTGTACATTTATCACTCTGAGCGAGAGAGAGGCAGAGAGCTCAGCGACACCAGTCAGTGTACAGATATCACACTGAGCGACAGAGATGGAGGACTGAGAGACACCAGTCAGTGTACAGATATCACCCTGAGCGAGAGAGAGGGAGGACTGAGAGACACCAGTCAGTGTACAGATATCACTCTGAGCGAGAGAGAGGGAGGACTGAGAGACACCAGCAAGTGTACAGATATCACCTTGAGTGAGAGAGGCAGAGAACTGAGAGACACCAGCAAGTGTACAGATATCACCCTGAGCGAGAGAGAGGGAGGACTGAGAGACACCAGTCAGTGTACATTTATCACTCTGAGCGAGAGAGAGGCAGAGAGCTGAGAGACACCAGTCAGTGTACAGATATCACACTGAGCGATAGAGATGGAGGACTGTGAGACACCAGTCAGTTTACAGATATCTCCCTGACAGAGAGAGAGAAGAGATTGACAAACACCTGTCAGTGCGCGGACATCTCCATGGAAGACAGAGAGTGTGGAGGGAGAGACACCCGTCAATTTACAGACATCTCTCTGAGAGAGAGGGAGCGAGAGAGAGAGAGAGAGAGAGAGAGAAAGAGAGGAGATTGACAGACACCTGTCAGTATATACATATTGTCCTGAGGGGTAGAGAAGGGACAGAGAGACAACAGTAATTGCAGAGATGTCTCCACGACAGAGAGAGAGAGGGGACATTTTGAAACATTATTTCTCGACTACATAAATCAAGAAGAGGAAATTCAGCCCCTCCAGTCTGTTTCCCCGTTCTACAGGATCATTGATGATCCAATATTTCTTGCATACTGTTTGCTGCCCCTTACCTCCTGCCATTGACTCCCCTGCTGATCAACGACCTATTTGTCTCAGAGTTAAATCTACAAAAGGGCTCTGCCATATAGCTCGCTGCACCAAGGAGTTCTGAAGATTGACAACCTCCTGAGAGAAGAAAGACTTCTTCCTCTCAATCTTCAATTTGCATCCCATTCTTCTGAGGCTGTGCCCTCTGTTCTTAGACTCTCCTATGAGGGAAAATGTTCCCTCAGCATTGACCCTGAGGATCCCTTTCAGAATACCTTTTTAGTTCAATGAGATCACTTGTCAAGCTTCCGAACTCCGGGAAGCAGAGTCCTAACCTGATTCATCATTGCTCATAAGGCAACCCCTCCGTACCAGAGAATATTCCAGTGAGCTTCTCTGGACCTCATCCTGACTTAAACAGGGGGACCAAAACTGCTCGCAGTACTCCAAATGTTGTCTACCAACATATTACAGAGTCTCAGAGCTATCAAGATGTACAGCACAGAAAGAGACTCTTCAGTCCAACGCATCCATACCAACTAGATATCCGAAAGTAATCAAGTCCCATTTGCCAGCATTCGTTCGATTATTAGATTACTTACAGTGTGGACACAGGTCCTTTGGCCCAACAAGTCCACACAGACTCTGCGAAGAGTAACCCACCCACCTCTGACTCATGCATCTAACACTACAGACAATTTGGCATGGCCAAGTCACCTGACCTGCACATTTTTGGAGTGTGAGAGAAGACCGGAGCAAACTCACGCAGAATGGACAAACTCCACACAGACAGCCTCCAAAGGCTGGAATCGAACGTGGGACCCTGGCGCGGTGAGGCAGCAGTGCTAACCACTGAGCCACCATGCCACCCCATCCTTTGCAAATTCTCCTCTTCATGTCCTCACTCAGATGCCTTCCAAAAGTGGGCGGCACGGTGGCACAGTGGTCAGCACTGCTGCCTCACAGCGCCAGAGACCCGGGAAACCCACGCAGACACAGGGAGAACGTGCAAACTCCACACAGTCAGTCGCCTGAGGCGGGAATTGTACCCGGGTCTCTCCGGTTTCCTCCCACAGTCCAAAGATGCGCAGGTCAGGTGAATTGGCCATGCTAAATTGCCCGTAGTGTTAGGTAAGGGGTAGGTGTTGGGGTATGGGTGGGTTGCGCTTCGGCGGGTCGGTGTGGACTTGTTGGGCCGAAGGGCCTGTTTCCACACTGTAATGTAATCTTATCTAAATGTTGTCATTGCACCATCCTCCACCACTTCCTCTGTCAACTTATTTCACACTCTGTGTGAAAACGATCTCCCTTAGGTCTAAAACTTTCCCCTCTCGCTTAAAACCTACGCCTTTCAGTTTTGGACTCCACGACACCAGAGAAAAGACTTGGTCTATTTACCCTGTCCAGGCCTGTAGATATCTATGCAGTTCACGTCTCGGCCTCAGACACCCCAAGGAAATCACCCCTCAGGCCTAATCAACCTCTCCCTGTAGCTGAAGCTCTCCCACATCCTTGTAGATCCTTTATGAACCTTTTCAAGTTTAACAATATCTTTCCGACAGCGGGGTGACCGGAGTTGAACACCGTATTCAAAAATGGCCGAATGAATGACTTGTCAAGCTGCAGCATGACATCCCAACTCCTTTACTCAACGCACTGATCAATAAGGGTCAGTGCAGCAAATCCCTTCATCACCACCCTGTTTGTCTGTGACTGAATCTTCAAGGAGCTGTGAACCTGAACTATAATATCTCTTTGTTCAGCAATGCTCCCTACCATTCAGTGCCTTCGCCTTTGCAAAATGCAGCAGCTCACATTTAACCCAGTTACACTCCATCCATTGTTGCATTTGGATTTCCGTACTCCAATGCCCTTGAAATAAGTCCCAACATTGTATGGGCTTTACTGATTATCTTCTCACTCTGTGTGCTGCATATCTGTGTTCCCCACAATACATATTTTTTCCCGATTTCTACAGATTTACTCAGTTTAAGTGATATTCTGTTCCTTTGTTGTCACTTACAAAATGAGCAACTTTGCCCCTTCAATTTCACATCCCGCACCACCCTTTCACATTGTCGGACTTTCTCTAAGCTTGGTTCACATTTTCCCCAGAACGTACTTTGAAGAATTCCTTGCACACTAAGCGTTTCACATTTCATCCATCCCAATTATTATCTGGGAAGTCAAAAGCTCCTGCTGCTCTTACCAAATTGCTGTTACGCGGCTTTGAGACTTGCAATCACATCTTTCTTAATTTCTCCCCCTGACACTTTCGGAGTCCATAGAACACTTCTATCAAAGTGATTGCCCTCATTTTGTCTTTCTGTTTTGTGGGCTCGTCGAAATAACTCTCCAATCAACAATGTTGCAATTCCTCCTCGTTTTCTCACCAACCTTCTCACCTGAAGATTGTGCACTATGGGATATTGAGACTCCAGTCCTGTTTCTACCTCATCTGCAGTGCGGCACGGTGGCTCGGTGGTTATCACTGCTACCTCACAATATTCGGGTCGCAAGTTCCGTTCCAGCCTCGGGCAGCTGATCCTGCGGAGTTTACAAGTTCTCCCTCGTGTCTGTATTGGTTTACTCTTCTGGTTCGGTTCCCTCCCATAGACCAAAGATTGTGCAGGTTAGGTGAATTGGCCGCGTGAAATTGCCCATTATGTGGAGGTCAGGGGAAATGTAGAACAATAGAGTCGGAGAATGGGTCCGGTTGGACGACTCTTCGGTGGGTGTGGGCTTGTTCGGTCAAAGGGCTGTTCACATTGTAGGGTTTCAATACAGATCAGGCTTGACTTGAATTTTGACGCCAGCTCTTATGTATTTTAGAAAGGCAGCAGGTGCGACGGGAAAGGTGTGGGGAAGAAGAGATGTTACGGGACCCGAAATCCAAAGTGTCCAGGCTGAGGAAATTCTTTCAACTTGTTCCAAGACAATTGCTGGAGTTAAAATCAAGAAAGTGTTCCTGAGGTGGTGAAATGTTTGTGGCAATGTTTTTTTTTAATGCTGCAGTGAAGGTAGATTAGTTGAGAGAGTTAGTTATGTGATGTGACATCAGTGTGTTCACAGTGATATTCACAGATTTATACAGTCCCTTCAGTGTGGGAACAGACCATCTGGTCCAACAAGTCTACACCGACCCGCCAAGCAGTAAGCCACCAGGCCCCTGCATTTACCCCTGACGAATGCACCTAACCTGAACCACGATGGACGATTTAGTTTGGCCAATTCACCTGAGCTGCACACCTTCAGCTGTCGCACCCGGAGGAAACCCACGCCGACACGGGGAGAATGTGCAAGCTCCACACGGATGGTCGGCCGAGGCTGGAGTCGAACGTAGGCCCTTGGCGCTCTGAGGCAGCAGTACTAACCACTGAGCTATTTTACGGTTTGTGTACGGACACGAGCCGAGATTTTCGTGCGTGCTGGCCTGGATTTGAGTGTTAGTCGAATTAAGCTTCCACTGTTCACCCCTGCATTATAGGTAAAGAAGCATCTTTGGCTAAGTGCTGGAATCCAGGCAGTCAATTTATGTGGAAGGAGAAAAAGGAAGTTTAGTCAATCAGGAATCTGTACATTGTCGGTTCAAGTGACAACGTTCCACTGTTTATTCTTCCCAAATTCAATCTAAAGAATAATGTACAGAACTTTAATTCACTTTAACTGCTATTACACTCATCTTGGCATTGTGATCGGTTTTGCGTTATCTCTCATTTACATTTAGAACATAGAACATAGAACATATAACATAGAACATATAACATAGAACATAGAACATAGAACAATACAGCACAGAACAGGCCCTTCGGCCCACGATGTTGTGCCGAACATTTGTCCTAGCTTAAGCACCCATCCATGTTCCTATCCAATTGCCACTTAAAGGCCACCAAAGATTCTGACTCTACCACTCCCACAGGCAGCGCATTCCATGCCCCCACCACTCTCTGGGTAAAGAACCCACCCCTGACATCTCCCCTATACCTTCCACCCTTCACCTTAAATTTATGTCCCCTTGTAACACTCTAATTATCGAGTATTTTTAGTTGTATTGATCAATGAATGGAGAATAACCTTTTGTATAGTTTGGTATATTAGTTGACTGTATTAGTTGTTTTTAATATGTTTATTAAAGCAGAATTCTTAAAACCCAAAATTTGGTTGTGCAAACTCTTCCCTTGGTCACTGGGGAATTCACATCCCTTTTTAAGAGTTATTATTCTCTATGGGGATATGCCCTAAATATACACAGGATCTGTTCGGATGAGGAGGAACATGACGGACAGCTGAAAGTGCTCAAGCATGCCCTCATAAGAACAGGGTGTGATGCTTAATTCATCAACCGCCAGTTCCAACATGCCATAGCGAGAAACCGTAATGACCTCCTTAGGAGACAGACACAGGCTGCAACTGATAGGGTACCGTTCATTGTCCAGTACTTCCTGGGAGCTGAAAGACTGCTCCATGCTCTTCGTGGCCTGTAACACATTATTGATGAGGGTGAGCACCTTGCCAAGACCTTTCCTACGTCTCCACTTCTCGCCTTTAAACAATCACCAAACATCAAACAGATCATTGTTCGCAGCAAGCTGCCCAGCCTTCAGGACAACATCGACCACAACACTGTACAACCCGTCACGGCAGCTGCTGCAAGACGTGTCAGAATATCGAACAGATACCATAATTATACGTGGGGACACGCGGCAGGTACTCATGTGACTTGGCCAACGTTGTCTATCTCTTACACAGCAGGCAAGGATGACCTGAGGCGTTTCAACGCCACTTACCTGCACTCTCCCGGTATCCCTTAATTCCTTGCGAGATTAAGAATTTAGCAACCTCTGCCTTGACGACATTTAACATCCCGGCCTCCACTGCACTCCATGACAATGAATTCCACAGGCCTACCACTCTCTAGCTGAAGAAACGTCTCCTCTTTTCCATTCTAAATTGAACACCTGTAATCTCAGGATGTGCCCACGAGTTCTTGTATCCCCACCTGGCAGAAACAATTTCCCAGCCTCCACCCTTTCTAAGCCATGCATTATCTTTTAAGTTTCTATTAGATCTCACCTCCACCTTCTAAACGCTAATGAATACAATCCCAGGATCCTCAGCCGTTCATCGTATGTTAGTCAATTCGGTTTCATCAGTCTTTCATTGTATTTCCTGCAGAGTAGAAGGGCACTACCTCCACTTGTGAAGTTGGGTAGAGTAATTGCAGACATGGAAGCAATAAGTTAGAAGTTGATGTTTGCAAAATTGTAAACTGCTGAGGGGGAAGCGTTTTAAAAGCTTTTTATTTATTTTCCATGCTTAGTAATTTAAATGCTTCCACATAGAAAGCCTGAACAGAAACATTTGTACCAAAAGGCCGAACAGTTACTAGGCCAAGGAACAGTTCTTACCAAGATCAGCAGACATTTGAATTCAACCAATCAATTTGAACCAGTCACCTAGATACCAAAACTCTATTAAATTTAAATCTGATGGTTTTGACAACATAGGACCAATCTTATTGTCGGAAGTATTGATACGTCATCAAGGGCATAAGAGAATGGGGCAGTTGGAAAAAATATCCCAGAGCTAACTGCCATTCGCTGGAACTAATGGCCCTCAACTCTCAACAGAGACTCACTGACTCTCATAGTCACCTGTGTGTATTCTAGAAGGACCATTTAAATAACAACAGTGTCAATGACAAGAGAAGGTGTTCCTGACCGAACAATGGATGCAGAATTGAATTGAACTGAATTATTGTCACGTGTACTGAGGCACAGTGAAGTCTTTGCCTTGAGTGCAATACAGGCAGATCACACAGTTAAGTAGCATATATAAGTAAACCATAAGCAAGCAGCGGCAAAGGAATAAACTATACCATAAGACACGTAATCTGACTGTTATTTTGAGAAGCTACATTCTACTTTTTGTTATATGGGTGGGAATTGTCTGATTGGAGCAGCATTCCATTAGAATCTTGTTCCATGCAGGAATAGTTAGAAGTTAAAAAGGATTTATTCCATTTGCTAATGGTTTAGTTAAGTAGCTCACTGTTAGAGCCAGATAAATAAATTGTTATTTCTTCATTTTAAAGTGAGTGTCAGGGATTTATTTCATTTAACCACGAGAAGCAGGTTACACCACTTTTCGCACACGTTATGCCGACTATAGGGCGGACATGTTTGGGTGTTTTGGTTTTATTTCGCAACGGGGTGGTCAACCCTCGCTTTCTAACATTCCCCTTTTAGATGTATAAATGGTTCTGACATTATTGTGAGAATCACAAACTCTTCAGCTGCCTCCGAGCCAATCACGTCACTTTGGGCATACGGAAGCCTTTGTTATGAACAACGGTTCCTCATTCCATAGGCCAATCACATGATCCTTTATTGGAGGGGTTATTCCATGAGTGAAGATTAAATAGGATCGGACTCGACAAGCTGCCAGCCAAATATACTTTTCCACATTCCTTGGTGCCATTTCATTTTCCATTGAATGAATACAACAGACTTAATAAAAAAACTTTTGAAACGTCATTTGTAATAAGCTTTGAAGAGAGGATTTAATTTTAATTCTGACTATGAAATGTGGGGCAGTCCAGTGAAATCTTTAGGTGAGTGTGGC
Organism: Chiloscyllium plagiosum; assembly: GCF_004010195.1. Taxonomy (NCBI): domain Eukaryota; kingdom Metazoa; phylum Chordata; class Chondrichthyes; order Orectolobiformes; family Hemiscylliidae; genus Chiloscyllium; species Chiloscyllium plagiosum. The sequence continues at coordinate 27,847 of NW_025214445.1, read as the reverse complement.
TGTATATGCGCACGAGGAGAAGGTGAGGTCTGCAGATGCTGGAGATCAGAGCTGAAAATGTGTTGCTGGAAAAGCGCAGCAGGTCAGGAAACATCCAGGGAACAGGAGAATCGACGTTTCGGGCATAAGCCCTTCTTCCTGAAGAAGGGCTGATGCCCGAAACGTCGATTCTCCTCTTCCCTGAATGCAGCCTGACCTGCAGCGCTTTTCCATCAACACATTTTCAGCTCTGTATATGCGCATGCTCCTTCGACAGATCGATGTGGAATTGGAGCCTTTGCGGATAGACTGTGATGTTTGTCTTTTTAACATTGTTCCTTGTTTTTCTGACCTGAGAGTTCCTGTATCTAACTTGTTTTTTTTTCTTCATTTCTTAAATCTCTAACTAAGGATTGTACCAAGGTACTCTCGACCGAAGATGGTGCTGTGGGCTGTTGCCATTGTTAACTGTCGCTAATCTTGTCACTGTAAAACCTCTACATAGATACCTTTGTACCTAAGATGGCGCTGTAGTGGTGAGTTATGAAGTTCCCACTAAACTCATTTGACTACATGTGAGAATAAAGCTAATTCATTTATTTATTACAGTAATGTTAATGTTTCTCGTTGATTAGGAGCGTTGGGCTAAACTCCTGAAGATATCACTTAGAACTGATTATATTTATGGTTCGGGGTATAATACGCAGAAAGAAGCTATCTACATTTATAATCTATAAGTTAAAACAACTGAGCTGTTGGCACAGAGTTTATCCTACGAGTGTTGCCTGAGAGTTGTTTTGGATACAGTGTTGGCGTTGTTTTGTATTCTGAAGCTGAATTGATTTGTTTTATTGAAACACGTGCTACAAACACGTGTTGCAATAGGATGTATTTGTTTCGACTGCTTAACTTCTTGTAATTTGTCAAACTTTGTTGCATTGTTGAAACTAAACGTGCACTGTTTTTTTCTGTTTCAATCAGAGTCACCTCGTTGAAAACAAACCAATTCAAAATGTTACCTTACAAGACAGGGTTTCAGTCTTGGTATTGACTGGCTTCATTATGTAAGGCCATCGCAGTGAAACATTGAATTGGGAATTTCTCTAGAATCAGAGCAAATTTGCGTTCTGCTGATGCAAATGCATTTGCCCTCTTCATCGCTTCATGGCTTTAACAATCAGGACGAAGGGATATTTCACCACATTCTTTAACTCCCTTCTGAACATAGTCTGAGTCACAGCATAATATACAATGTTGGTGCAACAGCTCAGCAACTGCAACATGAATCCCAATTCTTGCACAAAGTCTGGATTATATATAATCAAAGCTACCACATATATCATACAGCTTTATTCTGAAATACCAGAAATATTTCTTCAAACAGCTCAGCGCAGTCACTGTTAACAGAACCACAACCGCTGTTTTCTCAGTGCAATATCTACGTTTCAGCTTTTGGCAAGAAATGGTCACAAATCTGTCCAAGGTGAATGTGATGGTGAACCAGACAGAACAGTCAGTGACTGCATAAAGCAGGAGAGCATTTATTTTGCACACCGGGAGGCGTGTCAGAAAGGAGAAGTTTTCCAGAAAGACAACAGGAATGCATCTCAATATCAGGTCTAGTATAAAGAAGAGAACATCCGCCACTGCCATGGCCACCAGGCAGCGAGAGATACACGTAGAGAGACCATACCTTCCCCGAAACCTGACTACAATCGGCAGTAAGTTAACTGTGAGGAATGTGAAGACACAGCGTTGTTATGCATTCAGATTCAAGCGTACCTGTTTGATGGAGTAATCGCTGGCATTTCAAAACACGTTAGTCTCTGTATCCCTAACATGAATGAGACTGTCCATTGGCTGCAGATGGGAGTCAATGCATTAGAATGAAATTAACCATAAATTAAACTTGATATTTTGGGATCCCACACATTCAGAAATAAGGAGCACCACATTAATCGATTGTTGAATGGGGTAATTAACCTGGTCCTGCACACTCCTCTGTGTCCCACCGAGGCCAATTTACTTAGTTAACCTGAAAGTCAATGCTGTGTATACTCCGGTACAGAGATCTGCCTTGTCTTGAAAAACTGACACAGTAAATAGAAGATACTTAATTTCAACACCAGCCAGACATATCTGATTTATTTCTAGTGTTAATAGTTGAGGCAGATATACTCACCAGGAACTCCAATCGCAACCAGGACAGGATAGTAACCAGCTGGAGCGATCTGCAGTACGTAATATATTCGATCAGATAAGGTAATAAAAGGAAACCAACATAATGTTCAAGCATGTAATGTGACCAGGATATACTCTGTCCCATTGCTGTGAGATTCCCATCTATTGATCTCAGGTTTGACTCCATTGTGGGAACACTTCAGTCCATTTCACTCGGATTGCTTTCTCACCTCTTCCTCTCCAAAAGATGATCCCTCTTAATTCCCGATGTGATGTTCCCACTGACGATATGCACTCGTACATCGAAGGTTTTGCTCTTATAAAGAGGACTGTGAACTCTCCAGAGGCACAATTAGAATCCATTGGGGATTAATTCCAGCCACTGAAACAAACAAGTGTGGTTAACTCATGCTAATCCTGCATTTTATTTATTCTAACATAATTACATTTAAAGATGACTGGGTCGCGGGTTATTCTAACATAATTACATTTAAAGATGACTGGGTCGCGGGTGGGGGTGGTGTCTGGGCATCACTGAGGGAAGGGACAGAACAGAGTCTCTGAAGAGCCCAGGTAAATCTTACTTGGATCTGGCACAGAGGACACAAGAACAAGTGATTGTGCGCTTCTTGGGTGGGATTGCTTCTTGGATCAGTCCATTGCTGGTCGTTCCTGGGGAGGATTACAGGAACAAATATATAAACAAATATTTTAAAATGCCCCATTTGATTCTCGATGGGGAATAAAATGGGTTAATTATTGATCAGTAAGTCCGCATTGCAATATGTGAAATTCTCGAATAGGTCTGAGAATACATTTCAAAATGGTGTGTTAATCAGCTCAGGGTCCATGCTAATTTCATTGACTGGCGATATAACCATCATCCGAATATGATCAATGTTTTCTCTATCAGTGAAACCGAGAGCATCAAAATCTGTGGTTTACCATTAGAGATAATCTAACCGTGGCCACTGCCTGTGCAATGCGACGAGCATCACTAAATCCCCACATGAACAGCATCCTCGGTGTGACCAGTGTGAGAAAAACTAACTGGTGTCCGCTTGATCTTCAATGTTGTACCATCACTTAATACCTGCACTATCAGAATCCCTGGATTCCGATTGAGAGAGGATCTAACCACTATCAGAATCCCTGGATTCCGATTGAGAGAGGATCTAACCATCGTCCCCTTGACATTCAAAGTCGTCACAATCACTGAAGCCTCTCAATTTCAATATCCTGGGCGTTACCGTTGAGAAAGAATCTAACCATGGCCCACTGAACTTTCATTGGCGTTACCATTACTGAAACACCTCGTCATCTTATCAACATCCTTGGGGTTTAAGTTGAGAGATAATCTAACAATTGCCTCCTTGACGTTCAATGGGTTTGCCTTGCCACAACAATCAACATCCTGCTGATTACCATTGAACAGGAACTGAAGTGGAGCCAGACATATCAATCCTGTGGCGAGAAAATCAGATCAGAGGTAGGAAATCCTGCAGAAAGTAACTCCCCTCCTGATCACCCGCATCCCAACACTTGTCCCACCATCGACGAGGCACAAACCAGGAGTGTGATGAAATGCTGCCTTCTCACCTGGACGGGGGAAGCTCCGACAACACTCAGGACTCTTGACACAATCCAGATAAAAACATCTGCCCCCATACCCGAACGAGTCACTGCCCCCCAACCTCAACGCCCCCTCCCTCCACCACCGAGGTACAGCAGCAGCAGTGTGTACTGTCTACAAGCCGCATTGCCGAGATTTGTCCAAGAGTACCGTCCAACCGGGCCATCTCTACCACAAGTAGAAGATTGAGGAGACGCAGGTGCTGATTGCTACGGCAACATACACTCCCTCCCCAGCCGATGCTCAATTGCAGCAGTGCATACTATCTAAGGATGCACGTTAGAAATTCACCAAGGCTTTTAGACAACACCTTGCAATCACAAAACAACTTCGATCATGAAAGACGGCAAAGACAATGGAACACCAACTCCTGCAAGTTCCCCTTGTAGCAACCTCCCACCATCCCGACTTGGGAAAATATCAGCCATTCCTTCAGTGTGACTGGAGTCAAAATCCTCAAGCTTCCTCCCTTATGACACTGTGCTTTGTGTCCCGACACCACACACACGGGACTGCAGCAGTTCATGTACGGAACATCGGTAAATCCATCGCTAAACCTTTGACACCCCTGGAGGAAATACACTTCATCTTCCACCTGT
>NW_025214445.1:20885-22510 GCF_004010195.1 Chiloscyllium plagiosum | reverse complement strand
GCTCTAAGTCTAGTCTGATCAGAGCTTTGCAAAGCCTCAGAAGTACATTCCTGTTTTTTGTATGCTCATCCTCTTGTGATGATTGACAGTATTACATTTAACTTCCTGTCTACCGATTCAACCTTCAAATTAATCTGAAGAGAAACCTGGACAAGGACTTCGAAGTCCCTTTGCATTTCAGGTTTTTGAAGTCTATCCCCATTCAGAAAATCATCCATGCCTCTATACGTGGCACCAGAGGGCGTGACCTCATATTTACCGACGTTGTATTACATCTTGTTGGCCCACTCTCCCAGCCTGTCGAAATCTATCTTCATCTCCCTGCCTCCTCAGTATTATCTGTCCTGGCACATTTCTTTGCATTATCTTCATGTAGGTGGCTCGCCGCCTTCGTCTCAAGAGAACAGACGATAACTGGTGAGACTGGAAAGTGATGTACATGCCATGTGAGTGAATTTAATAAAAAGGACATTCATCAGCAACACCTTCAAAATGATTTGCAAGTGCTACTTTACTTAGATCACTGTGCATTATTTTGTTGTCTTAATGAGGAAGAAAGGACACTGTTATAGGTCATCGAACACCACAGCGCTGGAACAGTCCTTCGGCACATCTTGTCTTTGCAGACTGTGCTCGCTTCTGGTCTGCAACTCTTTATTCCATGCCATTCAGGCATCTGTCCAAATCCCCTCTCATCGAACACCACAGCGCTGGAACAGTCCTTCGGCACATCTTGTCTTTGCAGACTGTGCTCGCTTCTGGTCTGCAACTCTTTATTCCATGCCATTCAGGCATCTGTCCAAATCCCCTCTAATGCTATTGCTGCCTCAGCTATTACTACCAGCCCTGTCAGTGCCTTCCAAGCAACTACCACCCTCTGCGTAATAAAGCAATTTATCTTGCACATCTCCTTTAAAAAAATTCTCCCTCTTCGCTGATACCAATGCCCCTCGTGTTTGACATTATCATTCTGGGGAAAAAAAGTGATTATCAATGCCCCTCATTTCTCCAGGTGCTCCAGTTTCCTTCCACAATCCAAAGATTCGGGTGAATTGGCCACGTTAAATGACACATAGTATTCAGAGGTGTCCAGATTAGGTGCATTTGTCAGGGATAATAATAGAACATAGATAGAGCAGAGAACATGGAATATTACAGAGCAGTACAGGTCCTTCAGACCTCGATGTTACGCCCATTAATCCTCCACTATTGCATTATCATCCAGATGTTCATCCAGTGACCATTTAAATGCCCTTAAAGTTGGAAAGTCTGCTACTGTTGCAGGCAGTGCATTCCACGCCCCTACTACTCTCTGACATCTGTCCTATTTTTATTATCCCTCAACTTAAAGCAATGCCCCCAATGTTCTCCGACGAAATAGGTTCTCACTGTCCATCCTATCTATTCATCTAATCATCTTGTATGTCGCTATTAAGTCATCACTTTACCAGTCGTCCCTAACGAAAACAGCCTCAAGTCCCTTAGCCTTTCCTCATAAGACTTCCCCTCCTTACCAGGCAATAATCTGGGAAATCTCCTATGCATACTTTCCAATGCTTCGATATCCTTCCCAACATGCGGCCGCACCAGAGTATTGTCCAGCTACATGATCTCATGGCTACGAT
>NW_025214445.1:13651-19950 GCF_004010195.1 Chiloscyllium plagiosum | reverse complement strand
GCATGCCCGAAACGTCGATTCTCCTGTTCCTCGGATGCTTCCTTACCCGCTGGGCATTCCCAGCAACACACTCTCGAATCTGATCTCCAGCATTGGCTGTCCTCACTTTCTCCTTCTTGAACATGGAGACAACATTTGCTGTCCTCCAGTCTTCTGGCACTATTCCTGTAGCAATGATGACATAATAATCAAAGCCAGAGGCTCTGCAATCACCTCCTTAGCTTCCCAGAGAATCCTTGGATTAATCCTATTCAGCCCAGGGGACTTAGCTATTTTCACACTTTCCAAAATTGGTAACACTTGCTTTGTTACCTCAATGCGCCCAAGTGCAATGGCCTGTATCTCAATATTCTCCTCGACAACATTATCTTTTTCCTGTGTGAATACTGATGAAAAATGTTCATTTAGCGCCTCTCCTATCTCTTCGTAGATGAGTCGATGTTCCTCTTCAAACATCCGTTCTGCAACTGTAATACTGCCCTTGACTAACAATGCGACACCTCCCCCTCTTTGACTATCTTCCCTCTTCTTACTGAAACACACACAACTTCCCACATCTGTTCTTGAATGGCTCTCACCTGACCCAAGTCATTTTTGTATTGCTGACATACCGAGAGACATCTTTCGGGTATTCCTTGATCATAACCTGTCAAATACTCCTCATACCCCTGCTGGCTCTTCTTCGCCCTCACTTTTGGTGCTTCCTGACTAGTTGTAGCTCTCAAGCGCCTTAGCTGATGGCCACATCTCACCTTTACATGAGACCCCTTCTTCCTCTTGAGAAGACATTCAACTTCTTCAGTAAACCACGGTTCCCTCACTTGACCACCTCCTCCCTGCGTGACAGGTACATACTTAACAAGGAAACACCGTAGCCGTTCCTAGAATAAGCTCCACATTTCAATTGTGTCCATTCCCTGCAGTCTCCTTCCCCTTCTTATGGGTCTCGCCGAATCACATCATAATTGGCTTTACCCCAGCCGGACCTCTTACCCTGAAGTATATACCTGTCCTTCTCCATCGCTAAAGTAAATGCAATCGAATTATCACTATCCAGCTGTGATCATCTACATCCATTTTGAACACCTGGTTTGCTTCATGAACCAGTACCAAATCCAATGTGGCCTCGCCTCTTGTTGGCCTATCTACGCACTGTGTCGGGAAACCGTCCTGCACGCATTGGACAAAAACTGACGCATCTAAAGTACTCAAACTATCGCGTTTCCAATCAATATTTGGAGCTAAAGCCCCCAAAACAGTTACCCTATTATTTTCGCTCCTGCTCAGAATCATCTATACAATCTTTCCCTCTAAACTTGTCGACATTTTCAGAGGCCCATAGACAACTCCGAACAGCGCAACTTCTCTTTTCCAGTTTCTGAACTCAGCCGATCCTACCACAGTAGATGATCCTCATCAAACGTCCGTTCTGCTACCGTAATACTGTCCTTGATTAACAATGCCACACCTTCCCCTCTTTAACCGTCATGTCTGCTCTCAGTCAAAAATCAAAATCCTGGAAACTGCAACATCAATTCCTGTCCCTGTTCTACCCATGTCTCTGAAATGGCCACGACATTGAAGTCCCAGGTACCAGCCCAAGCTGCAAGTTCACCCACCTTATTCCAAATGCTCCTGGCACTGAAGTCGACAGACGTCAACCCACCCTCCTGACTGTTTCTACACTCCTGCAACCTTGAAACCTTAATCATGACCTCACTCCTCTCGACGTCCTCCTGTACACTGGAGCTGCAATTCTGGTTCCCATCCCCCTGGTGAATTAGTTTAAACCATCCAGAAGAACATTAGCAAATGTCCCCCACAGGATATTGATACCCCTATGGTTCAGTTGTAGACCATACTGTTTGTAGAGGTCCCACCCACTCCTGACGGTTCCTCAATTATCCAGGGATCTGAAACTCACTTTCCACACCATCCTTGTCGCCACTTGTTCACCTGTTCTCTCTCCCTCTTCCTCTCCTCGCCAACACGTGGCACGGGTACCAAGCCAAGGATAACAACTCTGGTAGTTTTAGCTCCTTGAACTTTTACCTTACGTCTCCATCATTTTTCTGACGTATGTCGTTGGTCCCTATGTGGACCACAACTTGGGGCTGCTCCCCCTCCCCTTTAAGGATCCCAAAAACACGATCTATGATATCACGGACCCTGGAATCTGGGAGGCAACATACCAACCGTGAGTCTCTCTCCTTCTCATAGAATCTCATTTCTGTCTCCCAAACTATGGACTCCACAATGATTAATGCTCAACTCCTCTCCCCCCACTACTTTCCCTTCTGAGCATCAGAGGCAGACTCTGTGCCAGAAAAGTATACCCCATGGCTTACTCCTGGTAAGTCCCAGCTCCCAACAATATCCAAAATGGTATACTTTTGATACAGGGGAACGGCCACAGGGGATCCCTGCAAGTACTGCTTCTTACCGCTTCTAACAGTAACCCTACCATCTTCATTTCTAGGATAACTACCTTCCTGGAGCTTTTATTGGTAACTGTTTCTGCCACCCGAATGATTCTGAGATTATTCAGTTCCAGCTCCAGTACGCTAACCCCGTCTCCAAGGAGCTGGAATTGGGTGCGCCTCCTGCAGGTGTACATAGCCAGCACGTTAATGGTGTCCCTCACCTCAAACCTCCCTTAGGAGGAAGATTACACTGCCTGCACTGCCATCCCTGCTAACTTCCCTTGCTAAGAAATGACAGATTTAAAAGCTGACCTGATTTCCCTCGAGTGGTGAAAGGACAAAGGAGGCGTTTGGTTGAGAGGCCTGAAAGGTCTCGGGTCTCAGGTGTATCAAACTCCCAACTTATATCCCTGTCGTGGGCAGAAATATCTCCCAGAATCCTCTCCATTCTGGTCAGTTTTTAAATGGGGAATCTACCTGCCCGACAGCTCCCTGGTTTCCTCTCTCGCCGTTCCCACTGCCGAAATTAACTATAGGGGGAATGGGCCTGGGTGTATTCCTCTTCAGAGAGTCGGCGTGGGCGCGTTGGGCCGAATGGCCTGTTTCTGCCCTGTAAGGATTCTATTCTTTTTATGCCTCATATGTTTGGCAAAAATCAACGACATTCTTGTGCAGTCCAGGTCAGTGAAAATGTTCTTGGATTTTAGCTTCAGTTTTTCTCACCCCTAAATGACCACATGGAGTTAGCTTGTGCGCCATTTGCAACATCTATTTTCTATGAACAGATGGCAATATGATTTGATGAATTTCTGCCCATTTCTCATCTGCCTGAATATGTGATGGTCTCCATTCTTAGTTAAGACGTCATTTTTACAATAATAACATTTAGGGGTACATTCAGATTATTTTTCTGTGTGTGCAATTTGATGCAATTGTTTTAAATTTTCATCTTTCTGCTGTAACTCAATTAATTTCTCTCAGATAAAGATGTCTGCTGTGTCATTTATCTCTCCTGCTTGTGTCATCCATTTGATCAAAACGGGTCTGTGATAATTCCACTTCAATTTCCTTTTCTGTGCTCTTTGATCTTTCCTGTTTCATCTGGTTGAGTTGAATTGAATTGTGTTTATTGTCACGGGTACCGAGGCACAGGGAAAAGCTATGTCTTGTGAGCAATATTGGCAGATCACAGATTTAAGTAGCGTAGATAATTAAATAATAGGTAAACAGCGGCAAAAAGAAAAACATAGGTCCAGACGAATGCTTAGAGTTTGTGAGTCCATTCAGTATTCCAACAAGAGTAGGTTAGATTTTTTGCATGAAACCGGTTGGTGCGTGTGTTCAGGCTCCTGTACCTTCTCTCCGATGGTAGAGGCTGTGGAAAAGTATGAGGAGAAAGTGAGGACTGCAGATGCTGGAGATCAGAGCTGAAAAATGTGTTGCTGGAAAAGCGCAGCAGGGTCAGGCAGCATCCAAGAAGGGCTCATGCCCGATCGTCGATTCTCCTGCTCCTCGGATGCTCCCTGACCTGCTGCACTTTTCCAACAACACATTTTTCAGCTGTGGACAAATATTGCCAGGTTAGGATGGATATTTGGGAATGTTGTTGCCTTTCCTTGACATCCGGCCTGGTAAATGGATTCTCTAGATGGGAGTTTGGCCTTTGTGATTGTCCGGGCTGAGTCCACCACTTTCTAAAACAGGCTACAATCTTGAATGATACAAATGCTATACCAGGTAATGGTACACCCAGACAGAATGTCCTCGATGGCGCACATTTAAAAGCTGACAATGGTATTCGCCATCATGCCAAATTTCCATAGCAGCCTGAGGAAGAAGAGGCGTTGATGGGCCTTTGTAACCAGTGCGACCACATGAAGAGTTCAAGAAAGCTTGTTGTGGATGACCACTCCCAGGAGCTTGACACCCTCCACTTGTTCCATCTCAATGCTGTTAATATGTAGGGGGACATGAGTAGCATCCCACCAAAAGCGATTTTGTGACTTTGCAACCTCGTTACCACACGTCCTGGAGAAATCCCAGGATACGTGGCCTGTAATAATTCAATTGTCTGAATTTCCTCTGGCTTTCCAATCACAGTCAGCAGCACACCTGCCGATGAATTGGCTGTGTCATTGTCATTCCTAATGAAAGGCCTATGCCCAAAACCGACGTTTCGGATGCTGCCTGACCTGCTGTTCATTTCGCATCGACACATTCTCGACTCTGATCTCTAGCATCTGCAGTCCACACTTCCTCCTGTATCATTCCCAAGGACAAATTAAAGGTGCAAGTTTGTCCAGTGCTCCTACCCCGACTTCTCCACTGAACACTGGGCACACGAGCCTCGCTTTGCACAATTGAGCACTTCTTGTCTCACCGTGATTTCCCATTACTAGCACATTTTCAGCCAATAGTAGTTCTGAGGTGCATACCGCCTCATCTTGCAGCATCGCAGATTGAGAGCATCCTGTGTCTCTTAATATTGTAACCTGCTGCTCCTGGCCTATATGAATAAATTGTACGTTGGCTACCAAATGGTTAAAGAAGATCTTGCACTTCCTCCTTCACCAACCTCCGACCAGCTTGCACATTCTGCGTGCAGCTTTGTCGCCTCCACTGTGCTTTCCAACAAAATTCACTGACTTATCCTGTTTTTCTCCATCTGGTTTCCCAGTCCTTTACAGAGCCAACCAAAACTGTCATTTCATGTGGCCTCCTGTATTGCAGAGAAAACACTAAAGCATTTCAACTTCTCTTTCCCCTTAAACGGTTTCCTTTTACTCTGTGGTAAGTCATCCTGATGATCGTCACTAAAAATCTACCTTTCCCTTTCCACAAGAGCATTTCTCATTCTTGCTCATGGATTGAAATTGATTTTGGAAGCCAATCTTTTGATTTATGGACCAACTCATAATCATCAGCCCTTTCAGCTGCTGACCTCTGCTCTTGTACTTGAGGTCTCACTACTTCAGGAAGTGCATTTTTGAACTCCTCCAACAGAATCATCTCTTTGAAAGCGTCAACGCTATTATTAATGCACTTACCCACCTGTCAAAAATACTTTGTTTAGTCCTTTCAAATTCAGTGTCTGTTTGACCAGGATCTCTAATTTGATTCATGAAACGTTGTGAAAAGACTTCTCGCATAAGTTCATGTGCACATAAGATGGCTTTCTTCCTCTCCTCACATACCCCAGATACCTCGTCTGAGAGTGATGCGGGGGGGCCTCACCAACTCTACCTACAAGTCTTGTTTGGACAAGCAACACCCCCATGGTCACTGGCCACCGCATTTGTTTAAACGCCTTTTCAAATGACATTAAAAATGCTTCCACATCGTGCTCGTCAAATATAGGCAATGCTTGAATATATTTAAAGGGTTTGTCAAAAGGCCTTTGAGTAGCACTAAACGTTTCTCACCGGGGCTTTGGCTACCCTGGGTTTGTTCATTCTCACTCTCTTCCTCGCTAAGCTAATCTTCGTCCTTCATCTCCACCCTTTTAATGTGACTTTCTTGTTTAAGCGCTAATTTCTGAAGTATAAACACCCTCTCTTTTTTTTCCTTTCCTCTTTCTCTTTTTCTATCTCTTCTCTCTCTCTTTCTCGCTCTTCTCTCCATCTCTTTCTCTTTCCTCTGCCTTTATCCGTAATACCTTGCCTTGCACCTCCAACTCAAGGTGTTTTCTTTTCAATGTGAATTTCAGCCATTTGTAAAGATTCTGCTGGTGTTCCCAGCAACTCAAAATGCTCATCTGTTGCTGCAATTATCTCTCCTTTCCTCAGAGAAGGAGGCAGCTCCAGCTTCAGTTTGTTGGCCTTCATTGCCTTTCGCAAAACCTTCAAAGTCACTTCTTCCACCCCCAGAAAACCCTTG
>NW_025214445.1:9361-13378 GCF_004010195.1 Chiloscyllium plagiosum | reverse complement strand
AACCACAACAACGAGCACCCGAGCTACAAATCTTCTCTCAAACTTTGAATGCATGGGAATAACTGGGTAAACCCTGGAATCAGTTGCATGTCAACTGTGTTGGTATTGTCATGGACTCAAAAGTTCTTGGTCATTGTGGCATCCCATTTAAAGTCGCTGGATTTGCATAGAGTTCATTTGTTAAACACTGGGAAGCCGGTAGAAATACACAGATTAGGTCACCGATAATGGGCCATTGTTTGCCAGAAGGAATTTGTGTATTTCCTAAATTGGAATGACATTTCATATATGAGAACATATAAGCTCCATACCATCGATCAGCCAATAGTCTGGCAGAAAGAGAGGTCCAAACTTTGAAGGCAGGCTGACAGAAACAACCTTCATTTTCACTGGATCTCAAACTCTTTGTTCATATTTGATTATTGGACCATCCTTTGTGCAACTGCAGGGTTAGCTCCAGCAGAGTTGCTGATGGGGGTGGTTGACACTAGGTCAGGTCCAGTAATGTATAGATGGTGGCTCGGTGTGACGGTTCTGAACAAGCATGGGGGCCATATGAAAGCTGTAAACTTGCAAATGGTGCAGGAGCAAAACTTGCCTGGTTCCTTGACTACCTTTCTGACATTTCTGGAAATGTGGATTCTCCTTCTCCATCAGGTATTGGAGATATCTCTGAATCTGAGATGGACACAATGGATGTTATTGCCTCAATACTTTGCCACCTGAAGAACAGAATGAATTGGTTCTGTGGTACTCCGTGCACAAGAGGCGAACTACTGTGTTGCTGCTTGTATCAGAAGCAAAATTAGTGAAACCTGTTCTGGTGCTAATACACCCCAGGAGGAGCGATTTTTGTTTTTTAAAAGTAAGAACCCAGCCTATGTCCTTGAATTCAGAAGGAGGGATGTAGTGATTGTAATGATGCCAACCAGGTGGACCTCAGAATATGAATTCCTTGATTGGGACTGTTAATCTGCTCCAATCAGGGAGCTCTGGCTGACATGTAAACAGGAGTACCAGAGATTCTGAGAGGGGTGGCTCAGACAAAGCTGGGTCAGTGTTGAGGCCTGTCTGTGTGTAAAAGGTGACTTGGTGACGGGATACCAGCCTGAGTTATTTCAGTCATACCTTGCTTGATGTGACAGATGAAAAGATGTGTTGGTGTTTATCTCAATGCAAGAATGACCCTAAGGTGATCACTCTTTAAAAGTGCTGTCTGCCTTGGGTTACTTGGAAGGACAAAGTATGGTGAAGGGTTTGAGCAACATGTGATGCTAGTTTCACACTACTGCCATGCAGTACCAACTTGCAACAATCACTGATGCAGCCATTAAGCAAAAAGAATGTATTCCCTCACTCAAACAAGTGATGTGGTATGTGAATTTAATTGTCAGTGATGCCTAGTATAGAGATCATTATCAAATAGCATCTCCCGTCAGCTTTTGCCGACAAGCAAGGGACTGACTATATCCAACTAGCACATACTTGCAAAACTCTAAACAGTGTCTAACACTGGATATGATTCTGCAATTGGACAATATTTTCTAGATATTCCTGGATCTGAGAGGAATTGCACTAAACCAATTTAAGCTTGTAATTTCGACTTGCAGTGTGGCGAATCTCTGTGCACTGAAACCTACACAAAAATGTAGGACCCTGTTCCTTGCAGTTGGAAGGAACACATACATAATAAAACATGTCTTTGAAGATAATAAAATGCATCTTTCAGCAGTACTAAAATTCTTTTTACTACCAAGCACTTATTGCTGATGGCCCACAGTGCCTCAAGGATGCTTGTTTTTCTGCTGCTAGATCTGGTCGGTGTCTGTCCTATTTGACACCGTGGTGGAGAGTACACTCTGAAGACAGAACTTCCATTTCCATAAGGACTCTGTGATGACTACTACTAATACTGTCTATGACAGAAGTCTCTATCAGATTTAGATTGGTGAGATGAGGTTGAATTTGTTCTTCCACCATGTGCCACCAGCCCAGTCTGGCTGCTTATTCACCAGTGATGCTTGTGAAAAATTCCCAGACATAACATTTGACATCTCCCATCCAGAATGCATTTGTTCTGATTGTCTCAATGATGCTTTGAGGTGATGTTTAACATGGGATAACGAGAAAGTATATTCCTGTTCGGGTGAAAGGAAAGCCTAGTAGGTATTGGAATGCTGGATGACCAAAGAAATTGAGAGTTTGGTTAAGAAAAAGGAGGCAGCGTATATCAGGTATAGACAGGATAGATCGAGTAAGTCTTAGTGTGTAAAGGCACATACTTCTGAGGGAAGTCAGGAGGGCAAAAAGGGGACATGAGATAGCTTTGACAAATAGAATTAAGGAGAATCCAAAGTGTTTTTACAAATACATTAAGGACAAAAGGGTAACTAGGAGAGAATAGGGCCCCTCAAAGATCAGCAAGGCGGCCTTTGTGTGGAGCCGCTGATAATGGGAGAGATTGCAAATGAGTATTTTGCATCAGTATTTACTGTGGAAAAGGAGATGGAAGATATAGAATGTAGGGAAATAGATGGTGACAATTTGAAAAATATCCAGATTACAGAGGAGGAAGTACTGGATATCTCAATGCATAAAAGTGAATAAATCCCCAGGACCTGATCGGGTATACCCTAGAACTCTGTGGGAAGCTAGGGAAGTGATTGCTGGGCCTCTTACTGAAATACTTGTATCATCGATAGTCACAAGTGAAGTGCCGGAAGACTGGAGGATGGCTACTGTGGTACCACAATTTAAAAACGTGGAAAGGCAGAGACTGATTACGGCTAGTCAACATGGCTTTGACATGGGAAATCATATCTCACAAACTTGATTGAGGTTTTTGAACGAGTCAAAAAGAGGATTGATGAGGGCAAAATGGTAGACGTGATCTATATGGACTTCAGTAAGGCATTTGACAAGGTTCCCCATGGGAGACTGGTTAGCAAGGTTAGATATCATGGAGTATAGGGAGAACTAGTCATTTGGATACAAAACTGGCTCAAAAGGTAGAAGACAGAGGGTGGTGGTGGAGGGTTGCCTTTTACACTGGAGGCCTGTGACCAGTGGAGTGCCACAAGGATCGGTGCTGGGTCCTCAACAATTTGTTATTTACATAAATGATTTGGATGCAAGCATAAGGGGTACAGTTAGTAAGTTTGCAGATGACACCAAAATTGGAGGTGTAGTGGACAGCGAAGAGGGTTACCTCAGATTACAACAGGATCTGGACCAGATGGGCCAATGGGCTGAAATGTGGCAGATGGAATTTAATTCAGATAAATGTGAGGTGCTGCATTTTGGGAAAGCAAATCTTTGCAGGACTTATACACTATATGGTAAGCTCCTAGGGAGTGTTGCTAAACAAAGAGACCTTGGAGTGCAGGTTCATAGCTCCTTGAAAGTGGAGTCGCAAGTAGATAGGATAGTGAAGGCGGTGTTTGGTGCAGGGGTTGAGTGCAGGGGTTGGGAGGTCATGTTGAGGCTGTACAGGACATTGGTTAGGCCACTCTTGGAATATTGTGTGCAATTCTGGTCTTCCTATCGGAAAGATGTTGTGAAACTTGAAAGGGTTCAGAAAAGATTTACAAGGATGTTGCCAGGGTTGGAGGATTTGAGCTGTAGGGAGATGCTGAACAGGCTGGGGCTGTTTTCCCTGGAGCGTTGGAGGCTGTGGGGTGACCGTATAGATGTTTACAAAATTGAGGGGCATGGATAGGATGAGTAGACAAAGTCTTTTCCCTGGGGTCGGGGAGTCCAGAACTAGAGGGCATAGGTTTAGGATGAGAGGGGAAGGATATAAGAGACCTAAGGGGCAACATTTTCAGAGGGTGGTACGTGTATGTAATGAGCTATCAGAGGAAGTGGTGGAGGCTGGTACAATTGCAATATTTAAGTCATCTGGATGGGTATATGAATAGTAAGGGTTTGGAAGCATATGGACCGGGTGCTGGCAGGTGGGACTAGATTGGGTTAGGATATCTGGTCAGCATGGACAGGTTGGACCAAAGGTCTGTT
>NW_025214445.1:0-2199 GCF_004010195.1 Chiloscyllium plagiosum | reverse complement strand
CCTGTAGATAACTCCCAAGAGGGTCTTTTTACCCTTAGAATTTCTCAGCTCCATCCACACTGACTCTACATCCCCTGATTATAGGTCCCCCCGCGCAAGGGACTGAATATCATCCCTTACCAACATGGCCACCCCACCCCCTCTGCCCGTCATCTGTCCTTACGATAGCACGTGTAGCCTTTAATATTCATTTCCCAGGCCATGTCCACTTGAAGCCACGTCTCAGTTATCCTCACAATATCGTATCTGCCAATTTCCAAATGAGCCTCAAGCTCATCCACCCTTCTTCTAATGCTTCGTGCATTCATGTATCGTATTTTTAATTTGTTACTGCCCTCACCCTTCCCATCAACTCCTATTTCACTCAACCTTACAGCATGATCCCTTTCTGAGTTTTCTGCCTCATTGATATAGTTGTCTTTCTTGACTTCCCTTGTTCTAACTTTCCCTTCAATTTCCTTCTTAAACATCCAGTTTGTCCCCTCCCCCGCCTCTACTTCGTTTAAACGTAGCTGTGTTGCAGTAGCAAACCTGCCTGCCAGAATGCTGGTCCCTAACCTATTCAGGTGCAAACCGTCTCTCTTGTAGAATTTATGCTTACCACAAAACATACCCCAGTGATCCAAGAATTTAAATCCTTGCTTCCTGCACCAGTTCCCCAGCCACACGTTCGAGTCCATTATCTCCCTGTTTCTGGCCTCACCAGCCCGAGGAACCGGAAGCAAACCGGAGATAACCACCCTGGACGTCTTGCTTTTCAGCCTTCTTCCTCGTTCTTCGAAGTCCCACGTAGTACGTAGGAAACACAGAATCAAAAATGATAGCTGACACCAAATAGGCGTTGTATTCAACTGAAATAGTTACAAACATACAATAGGGGAAGTAGGCCATTCAGCCCCTCAGGTCTCCTCCTTCATTCAAAAGATTGTTTAATTCCCTTACCTAACACAAATCCATCTACCTCTGCGTTAACAATATTTAATGATTCAGTTCCAGCAAATTTTAAGACACTGAGTTCCCAAATTGTGTAAGTCTCTACGAAATAAAACTCTCATCACCTCTATTCTAAAAAAGACAGCCGCTGGTTTTAAAGCAGTGTCCCCTCATTCAGGGCTGACCCACATGAGGAATTTTCTCTCCATGTCCACCAAGTCACGAACATTCAGGATCTTACGTGCCTCAGTCAAGTCCAGTTTGTCTAACCTAAGCTCATAAGCAAGCTAGCTTATTCCAGCTATCAAGCTGGTAAACCCCCTGTGTATCACCTGCAATGTCTTTCCATTCTTCCTTAAATAAGGAGACCAAAACTGCTCACAGTGTTTGAGATGTGGTCTCACTATTGCCCTGCATACCAGAAGCTTAGTTTTCTCCTCATCATGAAGGATAGCATGAGATTGGCTTTCTTGACTGCATGCTGTACCTGAATACTAATATTTTGTGACTTATGTACTAGAACATTTGATCCCTCTGCACCTTGGAATTCTGCAGTTGTTTTCCATGAATAAATACTCTGCTTTTTTATTCTTCCTGCCATTGTGAACAATTTCACATTTTCCCACATTATACTCCATTTACAAGATTTTTGCTGACTTGCCCAACTTGTCTCGATCAGTCTTCAAACTCTTTATCTTGTCTTCACAACATATTTTCTGACCTATCTTGGTGTCACTTGCAAATTTATCCACCATACCTTTGTTCGCCTCATCTAAATCTTTGATATAAAATATAGAAATCTGAAGACTTCAGAACAAACATTGGTAGATCAGACAAATAGTATCAGATGAAATGTTATGCACTGAAATACAAAGTAAAATCCCCTTCTGAATAAGGAGTGGTCATATAACACAAATGTTTTGTAATCCTGCAGAATAGTAAGATAGAAGTAATACTAAATTTTTGGCTCAAGCATAGTTAGAAGATTTGCTAGTTTTAATCATAGATTAAAAGGAAGCCTTTTAAAGAGAGTTTCGTAACCCAAGGAAACCCAAACATAGAAAGCATGAAACACCTGCAGTGCTTCGTCTGGAGGCTCACTGAAGATGTTACCTGATATGATGATGAAACGTCTGAAAATGAACCTTCCAGCTCAGCAAGCAAACCTCCATCCTGCTTTTGAATTATTGACTACACTTCGATTAATTGGCAGGAATAGTATCTGGAGACATTGGGGTTGAATTTGTTTCTTTTTCACCTATTGCT
>NW_025214444.1:42854-43994 GCF_004010195.1 Chiloscyllium plagiosum | reverse complement strand
ATGCCGACCATAAGTAGGGCCTCCCTCCCATCCTCCTCCTCTAACCTAATTTTAAAGTCCACAGGTAAGCTACTCAGTGTTCTTGTTTTGGAAACTAAGTGTCGAGTAATGGCAGCGCAGGCAGTGGAATGTTCCTCCTGCAGGATGTTTGAGGTAGGGGTGACCACTGATGCTCCTGCCGACTTCATCTGCAGGAAATGCGGTCAGCTCCTGCTCCTCACAGAACCAGTTAGGGAACTGGAGCTGGAGTTGGATGAACTGAGGATTATTCGAGAGGCTGAGAGGGTGATAGATAGAACCTACAGGGACATAGTTACGCCAGAGAACGGAGCTAGCTGGGTAACAGTTAGAGATGGGAAGGGTAGGAAGCAGGCAGTGCAGGGATCCCCTGTGGTCGTTCCCCTCAACAATAAGTATACCGCTTTGGCTACTTTTGGGGGGGAAGGCGTAGCTGGGATAAGCTGCAGTGACCGGGTCTCTGGCACGAGGTCCGGCTCTGAGGCCCAGAAGGGAAAGGGGGAGAGGAGGAGAGCGCTAGTTATAGGAGAGGGACGGACAGGCGGTTCTGTGGACATGGGCGAGACTCTCGGATGGTTTGTTGCCTCCCGGATGCCAGGGTGGGAGACGTCTTGGACCGTGTCTTCAGAATCCTTAAGGGGGAGGGTGTGCAGCCAGAAGTCGTAGTGCACGTTGGCACCAACGACATAGGTAGGAAGAGGGGTGGGGAGGTCATTCAGGAGCTCAGGGAGTTAGGCTGGAAGCTAAAAGCTAGGACGGACAGAGTTGTTATCTCTGGGTTGTTGCCGGTGCCACGTGACAGGCAAGGAATAGGGAGAGAGTGCAGTTGAACACGTGGCTGCAAGGATGGTGTAGGAGCTAGGACGGACAGAGTTGTTATCTCTGGGTTGTTGCCGGTGCCACGTGACAGGCAAGGAATAGGGAGAGAGTGCAGTTGAACACGTGGCTGCAAGGATGGTGTAGGAAGGAGGGCTTCAGGTATTTGGACAATTGGACTGCATTCTGGGGAAGGTGGGACCTGTACAAGCAGGACGGGTTGCACCTGAACCAGAAGGGCACCAATATCCTGGGGGATAGGTTTGCTAGCACTCTGCGGGGGGATTTAAACTAATTTGGCAGGGG
>NW_025214444.1:25828-30201 GCF_004010195.1 Chiloscyllium plagiosum | reverse complement strand
GCTCGAAGGGCTGAATGGCCTACTCCTGCACCTATTGTCTATTGTCTATTGTCTCACCCTCTACCCCACATCACCTCACTCTCCCCCTCTCTTTAACCTTCCCCTCCCTCCTGCGATAGGGTTAATGTTCGGGTTCTGTTCTTTCTGTGCACTTAATTTCCCCACTCACTTCCCTCCAAATGAACCCTGTCATCTCTCTCACTCCTCCCTCCATCCCTCCTCCTTACCCATCCCTCCTCCTTATTCCTCCACTCATCACTCACTATACTCTTTCTCCCTCCCTCACTCCACTTTCCTTATCTCCTCCCCTTGTTCAAATTCTCTTTTTCCAGACTCTCTTCATCTTCCCTTCTCTCCCATCCCCCTCCATCGCTCAACCCCTCACTTCCTGCTCCCCTTGCTCACCCTCCCTCCCTCTCTCTGACGATGTTATTTGATCTCTCCCCCAGCTCCAGCCTCTCTGAATCTGGATCCGAACACAGCGAATCCCTGGCTCATCCTGTCTGAGGACCGGACCAGTGTGAGACTCGGAGACACAGAGCAGCCGTTCCCTGACTCCCCGGAGAGATTTGATTCCTGGACCTGTGTCCTGGGATCAGAGGAATTCACATCAGGGAGACATTACTGGGAGGTGGAGGTGGGGGAGAAGACGGAGTGGGGTCTGGGAGTGGCCCGAGAGTCTGTGGAGAGGAAAAGGGAGATCATCCCGAGCCCGGAGACCGGATTCTGGATTGTGGGGCTGTTTCCCGGAGATGGATATTTTGCCGCCACCTCCCGCTCACTGACCCCCTTCTCCCCGAGTGTGAATCCCTGGAAGATCGGGGTTTTCCTGGACTATGAGGGTGGACAGGTGTCATTTTACAATGCGGACACCATGTCCCATCTCCACACTTTCACCCACACTTTCACTGAGGGGGTCTTTCCCTTCTTCTGTCCGGGATTGAATGACGACGGGAAAAACTCCGCCCCGCTGACAATCTGCGGGATTAAAGGGCACTGACAGATCCATCCCATAATTTCACCCCGTCCCCCTGCTTCCTGACAGCTGTAAACTGATGGGGGTCGGTCTCAGTCTGGGGTAGACAAGAAACAAACAGAAGCTCAATTGTAGAGAGGGACTGACTGGGTAGAGTGAGCTGTGAGCTGCAGGAACCCCGGGACCTTCCTGCCTGTAATGTTGCTCCACAGGCGGGAGGTGGCGCTACATGACGGTGCTGGGGATGTGTCAGTCAGTGATTCTCAGAATGGGCTCAGGGGAGTCTTTCCAAGGGGAACACCAAATCATTTCACTGCAGGGTCAGTGGAGTCTTTCCTGGGGGCGACCAAATCATATGCCTGCGGGGTTAGTGGGGTCTTTCCAGGGGGACTGGGCTCAGTCAAAATAAATATGTCAGACTGATCTTCTTTCGACTTCCATCATGTGTCAGTAATGTACATGAATTAGTAACATCGCGAAACTGATCTTGTTTTGCTCAGGTTTGTAACTATTGTCCAGAATGTTGCTGCTCTTTCATAAAATTGGAAAATTTGAAAACCTCAGATTTGAACTGATTATTTATGTCATGATCAGATTATATTTAACCATGTTTGAAATCGTTCAGTTGGTACATACTGCAATGTAGTTGGAGTCACTGCTATTGCATATCCCTGAGTTATTGCTCTCTCATCATTATCTACAGTGAAATAATCCTTAAGTCACCACAACAAAAATGTCTGTTTGATAAAAATCCTTACTCTCGCACTCTGTGCACAGAACCTATACAGATTTTGTCACTGTTTATGCTTATGTAATTATAATTTATATCGGAGTGCAGTATCAAATTTGAAAATAGTTTCTTCAATCAAATCAACATCTGTGATCTACTAGAGTGAAAGCAAGGTTTCTAAAAAGAATTACTTCATCAATAAATCCAAGAGAGTAAACCTGTTAAGGTTTTATTTGTAAGTTTGTCCAGAATATGTATCGTTATACCCTGCATTCCAACTTCATCTGGATTATTTTAAAATTCACTATTTCAAGTCAATGGAATGTGAGCTATCTGGAAATTATCCCACATTTACTCTGGATCTTCAGTCATTGCTACCTTAGAGGTCTTAGAGTCAGAGATTGATAGAGTCCTGCATATAGAGCGATGCCCTTTGGCGCAAACTGTCCATGCCAACCAAGTGTTCTATGTACACTAACCCCATTTCCGTGCACTTGGCCCGTATCCTTCTAAACCTTTCCTATTCATGTATTTATCCACATTTCTTTAAAATGTTGTTGATGAACCCAGATCATCCGCTTCAGCTGGCAGCTTATGCTGTATGCAATCTATTCTCTGTGTAAAATAATTGTCCCTAATGCAGTGATCTGTCCTGAGACCCCGTATATTAATAATCTGGATGAGAATGCAGGTGGTCTGAGCTTGTAATGTGTGACATGATCATAAAAACCCAGACTGACACTTGAGTGCAGTGCTGAGGGAGTGCTGCAGTATTGGCACTGCAGTCCAATCAATGACACTTTGACCCAAACCTTATGGAGGGTTGAATATAAAAAAAGATCCCACAGCCAATATTTATCTCTCATTAAACATTGAAATGATTAGATGATATGTTCACATTGTGGTTTTTGGAAGCCTGCTCTGTACAGACTTATGAATACAATTCTGAAATACTTCATAGACTGTAAGAAGCCTTGAGGTTTCATTAAAGGTGCTATGCAAATATCAGTCTTTTTATTTGAGGCATTCAATTGGTTATTCAGGATCTTGACAGGGTCAGTGTACCATGTTATCACTTGCGATGGTGACAAGGAGTTAGAAAGATAAGACATTCACTAATATATCCAGTTGACAGCTTCCCCTCTGCTGACTCTTCGATGCAGCAGCAGAATGAGGTCATACACCAATCAGGTTTCCTCCATTATTTGATCGTGGCTGATATATTTCTCAGTTCCCATTCTCCTGCCTTCCCCCTGTAACCCTGGTCCCTTAACTAATCAAGAAGCTATTCATCTCAGTCTTAAACACACTCAATGACTTGGTCTCCACATCATTCTGCAACAATGAGTTCGACAGATTAAATACCCTCTGGCTGAAAGAAATTCCTCCTCATCTCAGTTATGGAGTCAAAGAGTCATAGAGTTGTTCAGAATAGAAGCAGACCCTATGGTCTAATTTGTCCATGCCAACCAGATATCCTAAATTAATCTAGTCCTATTTGCCAGCACTTGGCCTATTACCCTCTCGACTCTTTCTCTTCATATACCTATCCAAATGTCTTTTAACTTTGTAATTATACCAGCCTCCACTACTTCCTCTGGCAGTTGATCACATAATTTTTTAAAAAAACATTGCCCTTCGGTGCCTTTTGTTCTATTTTTCATAGATATTTTATTGAAAGAGGTATATTATTTTGTAAAATTACACAAGTACAACCACAGTAAACCAACAAAAACTTCAATTCTATATTCATAAAGCCAAAAACCCAGCAAGAAACAACAATGCAAACAAAACATAACTATACTCATGTGCTAACTGAACAAATCAGTGAATGCAATAAATAAATAAATAACACAGCTCGACACAATGAAACATTAGCTCCTGATCTCCAAGAGTATTGAGTATTACACATAAATTTATTTGAAATTCTTCTTTTAAGGACATCAAGTTCATTAAATCAGATCGTCATGGTGACACAAAAGCCCGAGTTAAGATGGCAGATAAATCTACATCCACATAAGCCAAAAAGGGCAGCCATATCTTCCACAAATTTTCAATTTTTTGATGTACCATATTCGTAAGGAAATCCAAAGGGATATGTGACATAATTAGTCTCTGCCAAACCAACAGACCTGGGCATTTTCAGAGATCCAACACATCAAAATTCTTTTCTTCGCACGAAAAGTGAGAATATTAAGTTTTTTTTTCCCAAGAGCATCTATAGAAGATAAATTGGCGAGGGCCAGGAGAAGAGAAATAGGGTTCCTCTTAACTTTAATCCCCAAATACTTCTCTATTACTCCTGCCACAGCACTCCAATATCTGCCTGAGACAGTATCAAATGAGCCCCTTCAGCCCATTGTCATCAAGAGCCTCTCAACATCTATTACATTGCCCAGTAACGAGGGAACTTGGGGAAATAAACAGTGATGGGAGAAAGTGAGGACTGCAGATGCTGGCAATCACAGCTGAAAAATGTGTTGCTGGAAAAGCGCAGCAGGTCAGGCAGCATCCAAGGAGCAGGAGAATCAACGTTTCGGGCATAAGCCCTTCTTCAGGAATGAAGACATTGAGCGGCTTTGTGGATTCCTGAAGAAGGGCTTATGCCCGAAACGTCGATTCTCCTGCTCCTTGGATGCTGCCTGACCTGCTGCGCTTTTCCAGCAA
>NW_025214444.1:0-22637 GCF_004010195.1 Chiloscyllium plagiosum | reverse complement strand
GAGGTGTTTCACTTTGGGAAGAATAACAAAAAGATGGGGTACTGGGCTAATGGTCGGATACTTGGTAGTGTGGATGAGCAGAGGGATCTTGGTGTCCATGTACACAGATCTCTGAAAGTTGCCACCCAGGTAAATAGTGCGGTGAGGAAGGCATATGGCGTACTGGCTTTTATTGGTAGAGGAATTGAGTTCGGGAGTCCTGAGGTCATGATGCAGTTGTATAAGACTCTGGTACGGCCGCATCTGGAATATTGTGTGCAGTTTTGGTCGCCATACTATAGGAAGGATGTGGAGGCATTGGAACGTGTGCAGAGGAGGTTTACCAGGATGTTGCCTGGTATGGTAGAAAGATCGTATGAGGAAAGGCTGAGGCACTTGGGGCTGTTTTCACTGGAGAAAAGAAGGTTTAGGGGTGACTTGATTGAGGTGTACAAGATGATTAGGGGGTTAGATAGGGTCGACAGTATGAACCTTTTCCCGCGTATTGAGTCGGGTATTACAAGGGGGCATAGCTTTAAATTAAGGGGGAGTAGATATAGGACTGATGTTAGGGGTAGGTTGTTCACTCAGCGAGTCGTTAGTTCATGGAATGCCCTGCCAGTAACAGTGGTGGACTCTCCCTCTTTATGGGCATTTAAGAGGGCATTGGATAGGTATATGGAGGATAGTGGGTTAGTGTAGTTTAGGTGGGCTTGGATCGGCGCAACATCGAGGGCCCAAGGGCCTGTACTGCGCTGTATTCTTCTATGTTCTATGTTCTATGTTCTATTATTTCACCTTCACATAAATCACCCAGACAGGAGATTCCACTAGCTTCCCAAGCTTAAACCCGGGGTCCATTATCCCTGGCATAAAAACCCAGCATACCAGATATAAGGGTAAGAAAAGACATTTTGGATATTATATCCTAACTCTGCTGCATTGCTCTCCATGCTTTGACAGTATTAAAAATTATTGGATTATTACAATGTTCTGGAAGTGGCTTCAATTTATCGAAGAACAACAGGCTAAGGAGAAGACATTTTGGATGGAAGGCCTCAATATCTATCCATATTGATGCTGGATTCTCACAAGCCCAGTCACTAATAACTGGGCTTAGTTATGAAAAATAATTTAGTTGATATCTTTTAATATTGGGAGGTCCACTCCCTCCAACTCATGGGGCAATTGCAATTTAGCCAGCTTAAAGAGAGGCCACCTGCGGCATCAGATCAGATCAGATTAAGGAACTAAACGAACCATTTAGGCTCCGGAACGTTTGCCTCAGAAAAATTAAGAGGAACATTCATATACATTATCGGAAATTGTAAGGACACTCATTTTAATGAGAACTACTCGGCCTAGCCAAGTTGTTGGAAGTGCTTCCCATCGCCTTCCCATCGCCTTGTGTTGCAATTATCTGAAATTATATCAATAGCTTACATCACACACAAAGTACAAATGAAATAATCGAAGCAGCATTTTGGCTTCAGTAATCAGAATATACATAAATGTGCATCCAAATATATTGATTAATATGTAGATTTCCCTGAATTACATGGTAGAATTTCCAAAAAAGTTAGAATCCTTATTCTTTTTCTGCAACATTTTACAAATGTGTACATCTGACAGCAGTTACATTTCAATGAGTAAGAAGAATTCCAATGGATGGATCAACAACACATGGTCAACTCAAAATGTAAAAGATGGTATTAAACATAAAGAAAAAGCTGGAAATGGTGGAAAAACCAGTGGTGTATCAGAAGATTGGTCTATATATCAGACAAAAGCAAAAAAAAAGATGAATGAGAATGGGGAATTTACTCTGTAGGAGAAAGCTAACCAGAATTTTTTTTAACAGTGAGAAGTTCTATAGATATGCAGAACAGAAAAGTTAAAGTGAGTGTTGGTTCCATGGAAAGTGAGGGTGAAGACTCAATATTAGCATTTTGGATTTTTTAAACCCTGTATTCTGTGCTTGTCGATTTTCCTATTACCTCAATTCTGTCACATCAATTAAAGTATCTGTACCTGGTTATCCTGTTCCTAATTTGGCACCGAAAGGCAACATTACAAACTTCGCACTGTCCTCATTTGAGTGCACGTGACAATAAAGGCCATTCTGTTCGAAAAATGATTGTGGAGCAGGGTCTCCCAGTCCAACAATTTCAAAAGATTAGTCTGCAGACACACCAGTTAAGTAGGATATCTAAAAAAATCTCATTTATTATATGAGGGTTTAATACAAATGTATGCAAATTATAATTCACTTACGCAGTGCATTCATGAGACTGTATTTGGCAGTCCATACACAGTACTGGTCACCATCCTTCGGGATATTTCGAACAGTGCCGTCACTGTTCTACATTGGGAGCTTCAGTTAAGCAAACCCTGGATGCAATCCAGCAATAGGGATAAAGGGATCATTTAGGTCCTGGTTTATCTAGGTTCTCTTGGTCCATGTGGAAAGAAATAGGTTACCATTTACCGACCCTGCCTCTGGGACCCGCTCTCCCCTTCACCCAGGATCTTTGAACCTTCATCCTCCCACAGCGGGCCCTCCCAGTCCCTGGACCAGTGCTCTGTACGGTTCTGGGACTGACATCTGCACACCTCCTGGGACTGAGTGTGAGATACAACAGTTCACCATTGCGAAGGCAGGAGCCGGGTGTTCAGCGCCAGTTACACTAAAACTGACAGAAGGTGAAATTAACCACAACTTAACTGATTAAAATCCATCCAAAGTTCAGAAAGACAATGAAATGGAGAAGTGATTTGAGCCTTTCAATTCATCTTTAATGTCAGCACCTTTTCTCCAATTGACAAATGGTTAGACTTCGGAGAAACACTACAGCATGGAAGCAGGCCACTCAAGTCCACAGTGACCCTCCGAAAAGCATCCTATCCAGACCCATCCCTCTCACCCTGCCTTTCCCATGTTTACTCCACCGAGCCTGCACATCTTTGTACTATGGAAAAGAACTAGAGGAAACCCATGCAGACATGTGGAGAACGTGCAAACTTTACACAGGCACTCTCCCAGACATGGAATCGAACATGAGGCAACAGCCAAACCCGTTGAGTGGGTAAAATTTAGGATGTCAACCTCAAACTGTGGAGGGCTGCAATAAAACCAAGAGAAACTTTACGTGAGACCCTCATTCAGCTCTTCTCCATCCCTTCACATGTTAGTCTAGATTCACCATCACATTCACTGTCTCACACGCAAATGTATCGATTGCATTGCCTCAGAGTGAAGGGACAACCATTTAGAACTGAGATGAGGAGGAATTTCTTCTGTCAGAGGGTGGTGAATCTGTGGAACTCATTGCTGCAGAAGGCTGTGGAAACCACACTTCTCAGTCTCTTTAAAGCAGAGACAGATAGGTTTGTGATCAGTAAAGTGTTTAAGGGTTTTGGGGCGAAGGCAGAAGAATCAGGTTGAGAAACATATCATGCATAGTCGTGGATGGCATGGTGGTACAGTGGTTAGCTCTGCTGCTTAACAATAGCACAGACCCAGGTTCAATTCTCATCTCAGACAACTGACTGTCCTCCAGTTTCTTCCCGCAATCCAAAAATGTGCAGGTTCGGTAAATTGGCCATGCTAAATTGCCTGTAGTAATGGATTGCGGGTTGGTGTGGACTTGTTGGACCGAAGGGCCTATGTCCACACTGTAAGTAATCTAATAATTCTGCTCTGCTTTCATATGTGGTCAGGGTATGTGCAAAACACAAAATTACTTTGTCCATGTTTTCCAACTCCTGAATGGCAGTTGTGTAGGTTACACTTCATGAGAATATCTCAATGTTGTTTTACCTCGAGCATCACTTCAAGCAGTGAGTTCAAAGTTTCAGATCCCATAGATTGCTTGCACGGTATGTTTTGCTAAATTCAGCTCCTCAGGAGGTAAGCCAGTAGCAGAGATTTGAGAGCAAAATCCAAGCTAACACACTCTCTACAGTACAAAATGAAAAGCCAGCATTCATATGATGCCATTCTTGATGTGAGGACTCCCCAAAGTTCTTCATAGCCAATGAAGTGACTTTTCAAGGATGAGGTAAGAATGTGACAATACAGTGAACATGAAACCCTGTTATTTAAATGGCCCCTTTCTCCCATGTCACCTTGTCCCGTCACTTTTTCCTTGAAAAGATTGAACTTTAAGAACTTTCCACACTTCTTCATGATACACTGTGGGGAAAAATAGCATAAATTGATATCTGGCACCTAGTTACATGGTAACAAATTGCATTTCCACAGCACCTTTAAGGCTATTGCTTTGCAGAAGCAATTGTTGAACAAATATTTGATAGCAATTCCCACAGGACAAGGATCATAACTTGGGAAAAGAGAACGATTTAAGGAGGGCTTTGCAGGAGGATAAAGGCAAAAACATAAGAAGAAGGAAATGAGAAACTTTAATTTGGAAAGCACCTTGCAGGGCCACTCGATGAGTTATAGAGTCACAGAGTCACAGAGATGTGCAGCACGGAAACAGACCCTTCGGTCCAACCCGTCCATGCCGACCAGATATCCCAACCCAATCTAGTCTCACCTACCAGCACCCGGCCCGTATCCCACCAAACCCTTCCTTTTCACATACCCATCCTACTGCCTCTTAAATGTTGCAATTGTACCAACCTCCACCACATCCTCTGGCAGCTCATTCCATACACGTTACATCCTCTGCGTGAAAAAGTTGCCCCTTAGGTCACTTGCATATCTTTCCCCTCTTACGCTGAACGTGTGCCCTCTAGTTCTGGACTCCCCAACCCCAGGGAAAAGACTTTGTCTATTTATCCTATCCATGCCCCTCATAATTTGTTAAACCTCAAGAAGATCACCCCTCAGACTCCGACCCTCCAGGGAAAACAGCCCCAGCCTGTTCAGCCTCTCCCTGTAGGTCAGATCTTCCAAATCTGGCAACAGATTTGTAAATCTTTTCTGAACCCTTTCAAGTTTCACAAAATCTTTCCGATATGAAGGATACCAGAATTGCACGCAATATTCCAACAGTGGCCTAACCAATGTCCTGTACAGCCGCAACATGACCTCCCAACTCCTGTACTCAATACTCTGACCAATAAAGGAAAGCATACCAAATGCTTTCTTCACTATCCTATCTACCTGCGACTCCCACAACGCCTCCAATTTTGGTGTCATCTGCAAACTTACTAACTGTAACTCTTATGCTCGCATCCAAATCGTTTATGTAAATGACAAAAAGTAGAGGGGCCCAGCACCAATCCTTGTGGCACTGCACTGGTCACAGGCTCCAGTCTGAAAAACAACCCTCCACCACCACCCTCTGTCTTCTATCTTTGAGCCAGTTCTGTATCCAAATGGCTAGTTCTCCCTGTATTCCATGAGATCTAACCTTGCTAATCAGTCTCCCATGGGGAACCTTGTCGAATGCCTTACTGAAGTCCACATAGATCACATCTATTTCTCTGCCCTCATCAATCTTTTTTGTTACTTCTTCAAAAAACTCTATCAAGTTTGTGAGACATGATTTCCTCCGCACAAAGCCATGTTGACTATCCCGAATCAGTCCTTGCCTTTCCAAATGCATGTACATCTTGTCCCTCAGGATATCCTCCAACAACTTGCCCTCCACCGAGGTTAGGCTCACTGGTCTATAGTTCCCTGGCTTGTCTTTATCGCCCTTCTTAAACTGTGGCACCACGTTTGCCAACATCCAATCTTCCGGCACCTTACCTGTGTCTATCGATAATACAAATATCTCAGCAAGAGGCACTTTGCTGCCATTTATAGCCTTTTGGGGTGTAGTCAAATTTGTATTATAATCGCTGCAGCCAATGTACACTCAGCAAGCTCTCTCAAACAGTATTGAGATAATGAGAAGATAATCTGCTGTTTATGACTGCATGATTGAAGGATTGTATTGAATGAGAACATGACAGGAGCATAAGTTGGCCATTCAGCCCATCAAATCTGCTCTGTCTTTAATTAGATCATAGTTGGTTAGAGAAATAAAAATTGCAAATGTTGGAATCCAAAATAGACAGGCATGAGGCTGGAAGAACAAAGCAAGCCAAGCAGCCTAAGGAGGTGAAGAAGTCAATGTATCAGGTGTAACCCTTCTTCAGGAGACTTTAATGAGATCATGACTGATCTGATCATCCTCAACTCCAATTTCTGGCCTTCATCATGCAACCTTTGATTTCCCTCCTTGCTAAACATCCATTCATCTGCTCCTTGAATGTACAGAATGACCCAGCGTAATCAGTCCTCTGCAGTAAGAAAATATTCACATACATGGAGAATGTTGCAAAAACTCCGCAGTTGTGGCAGGAGCTTTGGAGAGGGAAACAAAGTTGGCGTTTTGAGTGTGTTTTGACTCATTTTTGGAGCTGTCTGCGTGTGTCTAGTGAGAGTGTATAGAATTACTGATTTGTGTGGTGGGTAAAAGAGGTTTCATGGTCTTTTTTCACAACAGAGACAGTTTAAAGGGGGATTCAGGAGGACAACATGGTGTCCTTGTTCAGCAGTGAACAAGGAAATGCACAGCCTATTGGAAGCTCTTTGAAATGAACCTGAGGAACAACAATAAGTCAGAATACAGGAAGGAGATAGAGACCTTGATGACGTGGTGCAATGATAATAATCTCTCTCAATTTTGGAAATACAAAAGAACTGATCATCGACTTCAGGAAGAAAGGAAGAGGACACACCCCTATCTACAGCAATGGAGTTGAGGTGAAGTGAGTAGAGAGTGTAACGTTTGTCGGAGTGATGATAACCAACAATCTATTCGGGGCCTCTCACGTAGTTGTGATGGTCAAAAGGGTTCCACAATGCCTCTCCTTCCTCAGGCAGTTTAGCAAATTCAGCATGTCCATAAAACCCTCACCAACCTTTCCCGATGCGCCATATTCTATCTGAAAGCATTCTATCTGAGTGCATAATGGCCTTGTATGGCAACTCTTCTGCCCAGGACAAAAACTATGCAGCATATGTACCAGTTTCAGACCATCATGGAAGCCAGTCTCCGATCCATGATGTCCATTTCCACTTCTTGATACTGTGGAAAGGCTGCCAACATCATCAAAAACCCCTCAAACACCAGTAATGCTCTTTTCTAACCTCTTCCATCAGGGAGAAGAGACAGAGGTTTGATCACACACACCAACAGATTCAAGAACTTCTTCCCTGCTGTTAGCAGTCTGCTGATCTAACTTTAATAGTATTGATCTTGCTAATGTTGATCTTGCTTTGTGCACCTCCCATGCAATTGTAACCTTGTATACTTACTCGGTCTAAGCATCCAATAAACTGTGTGTCCTTGTTGGCTATCATCGACCTGTGTACTGCTTGCAAAATGAAACTTTTTGCTGTACTTTGCATAAGTGACTACAATAAACAAAATCAAAGCAACATGTCACTGCCAATCACAAGCTATGCGACAAAGATAGAAATTGCTGGTGAAACTCAGTAGGTCTGGCAATATCAGTAGAGGGAAAGTAGAGCCAATGTTTCATGTCCAGTGATCCACTTACAAAACTGGAGATCTATCACCGGACCTGAAATGTTCACTCTGCTTTCTTTCCATAGAGGCTGCCAGACCTGCTGAGTTTCTCCAGCAATTCCTGTTTTTGTTTCACATTTCCAGCATCAGCAACTTTTTGTTTGTTTGCTCACAATGTGTTCTAGTCTGACAAGTTTCTTTGTCACAATAATTATCTTGAAGCTTTTACCTTTGTTCAATGTCTCCCATCAGCAGGTTACTAACCAGACTCTCTCACCATGCACACTAGTTCATTACACCTAATTGTTAATAATCTCATTGTTTCTATCAATTATCCCTCCCTCCTAGGCCAGCTAAACAAAGACCTCAAGGATCTGCTGGATGTTCTGGATCCATAAAAACCTATCATTGAGGCATATTCTGCTGTACCCAATGAAACTGATCAAGCAGAAGGTGCAACATGCCAGATAAAGTGAAGCAAGATTTTCAACTTAAGTGATACACTTTTTCCCCTTTCATGTCACATAGATACTGCATTTAGTTGACGGACATTATCTGGATAAACCAGGGCTGTTGAAATTGGCTTTTATCTATGTCGGAGAAATTCAGTCCAATGAATCAGAGACCATAAATGAGGATCGCGGTGAAATTGACAAACAGTTTATTTTTTAAAAAGCGATATCGAAGAAGAGAAATTGACCAGGCTGACACAGAACCGATTATCTGCACACATGGCCAGAACGATCTTCCCTGCATGGGGAGTGCAGGCAGGCGTTATCGGGGTACAACACAAAGGTGATAATTGTAAAGCGATTGAAAGGAGATTAAACTGAGTGGACATTATTCAAGCGTCCAGCAGTAGCAATTCATTTGCAATTGACACAGTGGATTCCAACCATTTCCGTGAGTAGGTGAGTATGTCTTTGACAGGATTCGTCACTGGCAGTACTTCCTGTCTATGTGACTACGTGCAAATATCCATTCTCCAGGCCTGTCCATTGTGTTCCTCCTGGGAGCGAAGTTTTCCGGGGTTTCTCGGTCTGCCTCTTTGTTAATGCGGTATCAGTTTCAATGGGAAAAGAGCTTGCCCTTAGGGTATTGGGACTGCAGTGGTAATCGGGCTGGGAGCTTGCTGTGAAGCCTGTTTGGGAAGTGTATTTTCTGGACTGGGAATAGCTTGGCCATGTCTGGTTTCTACTTTAGCCAGTTTGGTCAAGACTGGGGCATTGTGTGTGTGTTGTGTGTGTGTTGGCCGGCTTGATTTCTGTATTTCTTTGTGGTTATGCTGTGGGTGGGCAGGGCGGCAGATCTTTCTCCCACAATCTACCTTGTATGTTTGTGGGTTGCAATGTAATAGAGCTGAAAATGTGTTGCTGGAAAAGCGCAGCAGGTGAGGCAGCATCCAAGGAACAGGAGAATCGACGTTTCGGGCATAAGCCCTCATTCCTGAAGAAGGGCTTATGCCCGAAACGTCGATTCTCCTGTTCCTTGGATGCTGCCTGACCTGCTGCGCTTTTCCAACAACACATTTTCAGCTCTGATCTCCAGCATCTGCAGCCCTCACTTTCTCTGCTATGTAATAGAGCCAACATAATCTTGCTTCAAGTACATGACGCATAGACAATGACTTTTTCAACATTGGGCGATAGAGAAAGTGAAATGAAGATCTAATTAACACGGTAAGAAAGTAATCTTTTAGTGAAGGAAACCCTGCCTATTCCATGCACATGAGGCATTCCCAACAAGATTTTCTTATCAGCCTGTTCATTGACTTTATTACACATCTCTGGAACATATCGGACTTGAACCTGGGTCTCAGAGGTAGGGCCACCACCACTGTGCCACAAGAGGGCTTCAAGACATTCTCAAAAGCTTTGTTCAACGTCAAGGAAGAATTAATTCCAGGACACCGATGAGGGTCCTCTTAAGCACTCTCCACTGCTGAATGATGTGCTGAATCATAGCTGAATCACAGACAGTGAAGAAAGCAAAGCTGAACAGAAGTGCAAAATCAGATATATCAGTTTCAAAAAAAAAATCTCAGGGGAGAGTCTACTTGACCAATGTTAGAGCTAAGCCAGACAATGTGAGTGGAATATGAAAAGATATCAGATGTTTTTTTTATTTGTCTTGTGAGACAAAGATTGGGTTACTTTGCTTTGGTGAACAGATGTGGTGGTGTACTGATTATATCACTGGAGTAATACTCCAGAGGCCCAGGTTAATACACTGGGGAGTCAGATCCCAATCCTATCACAGTGAGTTCAATTCAGAAATCTGGAATGTAAAGCTAATCTCAGCAGTAGTGTCTGTGTGAAATGTCAGCAAAAGTGTAAAATCCCAACTGGCTCACTTATTCCTTTAGGGAAGATAACCTGTCACCCTTGCCTTGTCTGACCTACATATGACTCAGAACCACAGCAAAGTAATTGAATTTTAACTGTCCTCTAAAATAGCCCCATAAGTCACTCAGTTCAAGGGCAATGAGGAATGGGCAGCAAATGTTGGCTTTGTCAATAATGCCCCCAGCCTATGAAAGAACAGGAAGACTGAGAAGGAACCAGTAAACACTAACAATGTGTGTTCCAATGTTGGGTGAAGGATAAGGTGAACTGATATTTTGAGAAGCATGGTCTTGACACATTGAACTAAGAGACCCAAGGCTGGTATTTTACCCAAGTGGTGAACAGTGAAACACTCAGACCCACTGAGCAAACTGGAAACAGGAAAACAGGAGAATAAATGTCTGCAGGACCTTCACACAGAAGTAAATATTTAGGCCAAGGCAAATGAGAGAAGAAATTCTGTTCTTGCTACATTCTACTAATCAGTGGATTCTCCACAATTTCAGACTTTAGAGTCCTGGCCAATCTCAACACAATCAAAGGAAGGAAACATGGGACTTTTTAGGGATTTTTGAGAAGATTTATAACACAAGTTGAGATTTTAGGTTTAAGTTTGTTCACTGAGCTGGAACGTTCATTTTCCGACATATCATCACCATACTAGGTAACATCATCAGTGAGTCTCATGAGTCCCACAATTCACTGGGGTCCTGACTCCCCAGTGAATTGCTGGTGCTATGGCCACTTTCTATTTATGTGTTTTGGTTTCTTAGGGTGGGTGATATCATTTCCGGTTCTTTTTCTGAGAGGATGAGGGTAGATAGGGTCCAAATCGATGTGTTTATTGGTGGAGTTCCAGTTGGAATGCCATGCTTCTCGGAATTCTCATGCATGTCTCTGTTTGGCTTGTCCTAGGATGGATGAATTGTCCCAGTCAAAGTATGTCCTTCTTCATCTGTATATAAGGATGTGTCTTGGTGGCTAGTTGATGTTCATGTAACCTGGTGGTGAGTTTTCTGCCTGTTTGTCTGGTGTAATATTTGTTATAGTCCTTGCAAGGTATTTTGTAAATGACATTCATTGTGCTTGTTGTTTGTACAGGGCCTTTAAGTTCATTCGACTCTGTTTCAGTGTGTCAGTAGGTTTGTGGGTTTCCAGGGTGGCAAGGTGACTGAATAGTCTGGATATCATTTCAAAGATGTCTTTGATGTCAGGTAAAGTGGCTTGGGTTTCTGGGTGTGCTGTGTCTGTTTGGGTTTTTTGCTGAGAAATTGGCAGATTTGTTTATTGGGTACCCGTTTTTCTGTATAGGTATTTCTCTTCTGCTCTTCATAGTTCCTCGGTGCTGCAGTGTTTAGTTGGAAAAGCGCAGCAGGTCAGGCATCATCAAAGAAGCAGGAGAATCGACGTTTCGGGCATAAGCCCTTCTTCAGCCCTCCTTTGATGCTGCCTTACCTGCTGCACTTTTCCAGCAACACATTTTTAAGCTCCAGCATCTACAGTCCTCACTTTCTCCCTGTAGTGTTTAGTGGCTTGTTGAAATAATGTCCTAATGCAGCTTCATTTGTGTGTGTTGGGATGATTGCTTCTGTCATTAAGTATTTTGTCTGTGTGTATTGTTTTCCTGTAGACGCTGGTTTGAAGTTCCCCATTGACTGTTCGCTGTACTGTGACATCTGGGAATGGCACTTTTTCATTGTTCTCCCCTTCTTTCATGATTTTATGCCACTAATTATATTGTTGATGGTGTTGTAGGTTTTCTCTAATTTGTTTCATTTAGTGATGACAAAGGTATCATCTACGTTGTGGACCAAAAGTTCGGTTTGGATGGTTGGAAGGGCAGTTTTTTCGAGTCTCTGCATTAGTGCTACAGCTAGGAACCCTGATATTGGTGATCGCAATGGGTTTCCAATGATTTGTTTATAGGTCTTGGTATTGAATGTGAAGTGGGTGGTCAGGCACTTTTTTGTTTGTGAATTTTTCCACTCAGATTATTACTTCAGTGAAGGTGAATTTCTTGCACACCGCTGTCATTATCTCATACCACAATATATCGGTGAGAGCCGGCCTGTAAGTCAACATGTACTTGGAGAATCCCCTCCCCCACATTCTGTGATGGAGACATCGGTCTCACGGAATAGTCACGACCTGACGCTCCCGAACCGCAATACGCCAGACAATGATGTCACACTTGACTTTCTTTTCAACATTCCTGTTATTAAAACAAAAGGAATTTCTTTACACATACCGCTGGAAACTTACATCAGGACAGTCACCCTGAACAAAACCACAGTCACTGGAACAGCCATGATGACAATGCCGATACACAGCAAGCAACACTGGATACCACCAAAGCAGAAGACAGGAGAGTCATGATTGAAATTTGGAAATGAGAAAGTCCAGTTCATAGAGAGAGCAAACACAAAAATCTGGTCAGGCTTTTTTTGTGACATGACCATTGAGTTGCTTTAAATTGGCAGCCACACAGACTACACAATCACACTCATTGTCATGTACTCAAAAGAATTTCTGAACCATCAGGCCCATTACCAGGAGAAAGTAGAAATGCTGTAAGTGTTTCCTTCACCAACTGGTACTCCCAGGCATGTGAAAAAACCACAGCTTACATTGAGGAGTGTGGTGCACACAGACTTATCAATGGAAGCCATGATGTGGAGGTGGCGGTGTTGGCCTGGAGTGGATAAATTTCAAAACCATAGAACACCAGGTCATAGTCCAACAGGTTTAATTGAAAGCTTGTACTGTTGGATTATCACCTGGTATTGTGTGATTTTTAGCTTTATCAATGGAATGCTGGGCCAGGCCATGCGGTTGGGGCACAGTCTCTGTTGCAGTTAATGGGACAATCATTTACCTCTAAAGGCTGTCCAAACTATTAATCAACAAGCATCTACATTTACCAGCACTGAGGCACAGAAATAAACAAACCCACTGTGCAAGTACAACATTCTTGGAGAATACCTGTAACAAAGGGCTGAGGTATTCACTTTTACTTTAGATTAGATTAGATTAGACTACAGTGTGGAAACAGGCCCTTCGGCCCAACAAGTCCACACCGACCCGCCGAAGCGAAACCCACCCATTCCCCTACATTTACCCCTTACCTAACACTACGGGCAATTTAGTATGGCCAATTCACCTGACCCTGCACATCTTTGGACTGTGGGAGGAAACCGGAGCACCCGGAGGAAACCTTTCAATGTATTAGATTGCTGATCATATTTGATATATTTGAACTTTTTTTTCTTTCGAGTGTTTAATTTTGATGCTATCAATTGCATTCACTATGCCTTTTGCATTTTTGAATATATTTGATGTGGAAAATGGCAAAGGGTTACTGAAAACAAGCTCCAAATTATAGTATTTGGTGTCAAATGATGGCTCATTGTTTTTGAGCACATTTGAATATAACAACATTTTTTTAATCATTCGTGGGACATGGAGATTGCTGGCTGGGCTAGCATTTGTTGCCTGTTATACCGCGTTATATTCCACGATTTTGACCTAGTGATTTGATGATATGTTTCCAAGTCAGGACTTGGAGGGTAACTTGCAGGTAACTGTGTTCCCATGTACTTGATGCCCTTATCATTCCAGATGGTACTGTTTGTGGGATTTGAATGGGTTGTCTAAGGAATCTTGCTGAATATCTGCAGTCCATCTTGGAGATAGGACACACTACTGCTGTCGAACATTAGTGGAGGAGGGAGTGAATATTTCTGGATGCGGTATCAATAGAACAGGCAGCTTTGTCCTGATTGCTGTCACATTTCTTGTGTCTTGTTGGAGCTGCATCCATCTCAGCACATGAAGAATATTCCATCACATTCCTGACTTGTATTTTTGAAATGCTGGGTGGGCTTCGTGGAGTCAGGAGATAGATTACTTGCTGCAGTGTTCCTCGGCTCTGACTTGAATTTGTAGCCATTGTAATTATTTGGCGAGGACCCTTACATTTCTGTTCGGTGGCAACCTGCAGTGTGTTGATGGTAGAGAACTCTGTAATGGTAATGCTATTGAACATCAGAAGGTGGTAATTAGGTTCTATCATTGCTTATTACTTGTATTGCATCAGTGTTACTTGACACTTGTCAGCCTGCCTTGAAGAAGCTTTCCTCCTCTCTCTCTCTCTCTCTCTCCACCCTTCAGGCTCTCTGCCTGTATTCCTGATGAAGGGCTTTTGTCTGAAATGTCGATTTTACTGCTCAACGGAGGCTGCCTGAACTGCTGTGCTTTTCCACCATCACGAATCCAGAATCTGGTTTCCAGCATCTGCAGTCATTGTTTTTTCCTCGTTGATTTTAACCCTACTGCGAATCCTCTTGCAAAGATACATCCTTGAAGAGGTTTTCCTCCTCTCTCTATCTCTCCACCCTTCAGTCACTCTGTCTCTGTTCCTGATGAAGAGCTTTTGCCCGAAACGTCGATTTTACTGCCCCTCGGATGCTGCCTGAACTGCTGTGCTTTTCCAGCACCACTAATCCAGCCAAAGTCTTGATATTGCCCAGGTGCTGTTGCATTGGGGCATGGATGACTTCAGTGTCTGATGATTGGCGAATGGTGCTGAACTTTCTGCAATCATCAGCAAACATCCCATCTTCTGACCTTATGACGTAGGGAAGGCCATTGATAACGCAGCTGAAGATGGTTGTGCCATCTGTCACGTATACTCATTCACAGATTCCTTCTTGTTTATCATTCGGTCAGTTTACTGAGTGAATAGCATTAAATCTGTTCGTGGCGGGAATCCTCCCCCAAGGACGGAATCCTGTTTAGCTTTGCAACCTCCTCTCCCTGTCATCAGCCTGGGGCTCATAAGAACACCGGGCTGGGGTGGGGGCAACAATGTAATACTCTTTACAAAGTTCAACGGAGTAATTCGGGAGTGAATTCCAAATGTTTATTGTTCCATGACCAGATGTTGGAGCATTATTTCCTGCCAACGGTGAGGGATACGGAAATAATTGGAGCTCACTAAAGGATGAACTAAAGCGGAGCGAATGCAGGTGAAAGGATTTGAGATTGTTCACGATCTGATTGAATGGTGGAAGAGATTAGAGTCGCTGAAGGGCCTGCTGCTGCTCCTGTTAAAGCAAAACCTAGTGTTTGTGAAGGGTAAGTTTCAGATTCCACGATAAAGAGGTGCGGGTGAGATCTCCCGATGTCGTGACCGACAATGTTCAGACAACGGGAATTTTCAAAGAGAAATTAACTGGCGAATCATTTCTGATTATACCTTTTAACAATTGTTGTTCATATATGTTTACTACCCCATTTCCCCAATCCATTGTGGGTGTAGTTTGTTTTTGGGACGGGTTGAGTCGCTGTCCCATCGCTGGCATCTTGTTATTATACGGTGCACGGCTGCCACCTGTTGACAGACTCTCGGTGTTGCAGGAAAAAACATCCACTGCAAAGACTGTAAGTGAGAAAAGTGAAGGATCGTTAGCCCCACAATGGACTGAATGACCTCCTTTCGTAGCCCAGGCAGCTTCTATGGAGAGAGATACAGTAACAGCTCCGATCACCGCCCGTATTTTCACTTTGAATCTATTTGAAAGAAAAGAATTGATGTTTCAGAAGAGTGAAGTTCCACTGTGATTTTATCGACCTTTGTTCGGTAAATTTTCTGGATAGTTTGGTGGATATCTGCTGGAAAATGTATGATGAGGACAGACTGAGAAGACATGGTATATAACAGCTACAGGTTAGAGGAAGGAAAAATAAACTGACTGAAAAATTTGAAATTCCACATGTGCTTCACAGGGTAGGTACTGGAAGGATGTTTTCTCTGACTGGAGTGTTTATAAATATTGAGTATGGTCTGTCAAGCTGGAGATATTAAACCAGAAAGTGAGAGAGGAGGAAGTGAAGCGTGAGGATCATCGTGTGAACCTGAAGCTGTTTTCTGAAATTGATAAAGACAGGTCTTGTTGAGGGCGAACGTTTCAAATCAGGTGCCGTTGCTTCCAAAGTCTGAGTTAACTTTGAGTTTCTCCCTCGGCAGATGGTGCCAGACCTGCTGAGATTCTCCAGCAATTTCTGATTTTGGTTCAGACAGCAGACTCGGAGTTTCCTGCTGTTCATTGAAGCTGTTGAGATCCACAAGGGCAAAAAAGCTAAAGGTGTGCTTGATCTAGTCTTCTGAAGTTCCTGAAGAAGGGCTCATGCCCGAAACGTCGATTCTCCTGCTCCTTGGATGCTGCCTGACCTGCTGCGCTTTTCTAGCAACACATTTTCAGCTCTGATCTCCAGCATCTGCAGTCCTCACTTTCTCCTTGATCCCGTCTTCGCCCGCTAGAGGTAATACAGGTAATCCGTGTCCTTCTGTGATCGAGTCTCCAAACCCAAGGTTCGTTTGGAATCTTCTTCGAAATCTTCCAGAGAGAAGAAGCGGCTGTTTTGTAAACGGCAAATAAAAGAAGGAAAGCACAAGATTTACGACATTCCCTGTGCTGATTTTCTGGAATCTGGATTAGTTTTGTTCTCTTTATCGCGGAAGGAGGTGCAGCCCAGGTTCACAGGATGGAACAATTTTGCTCTGAAGAGAAGCTGGATAGGCTCGGGT
The DNA here is from genome assembly GCF_004010195.1 of Chiloscyllium plagiosum. Classification (NCBI taxonomy): domain Eukaryota; kingdom Metazoa; phylum Chordata; class Chondrichthyes; order Orectolobiformes; family Hemiscylliidae; genus Chiloscyllium; species Chiloscyllium plagiosum. Next base: position 6,231 of record NW_025214444.1, on the reverse strand, counting down.
TGTGTTCTGTACAGTAGACAAGGATGACAGGGGGCCTGATTGAGGAGCATCCGATTAAAAAGGGTGCGGAGAAACTGGACAGAGATGAGCTGTTCCCATTAGTCGGAGGGTTGATGGTGTCGTTATAGTTTTAAGATGAATAACAGGAGTTGTAAAATAAAACATATACATAAATGTTCTGGAAGACGGCGTTGTTTGACTGATCAGTCAGTTTGCAGATGACACGAAGATTGGTGGTGTCGCAGAAAGCATGGGGGTGTCAAAGAATACAGGAGAATATAGATCAACTCGAGAGTTGGATGGAGAAGTGGCAGATTGAGATCAGTCCAGGCAAATGTGAGGTTATGCATTTTGGGAAGTCTATTTCTAGAGCGAACTATACTGTAAACGGAAGAGCCTTGGGAAAAGTTGATGAGCAGAAAGATCTGGGAGTTCAGGTCCATTGTACCCTGAAGGTGGCTGCACAGGTGGATAGAGTGGTCAAGAAGGTAAATGGTATGCTTGCCTTCATTGGATAGGGTTATTGAGTGTAAGAGCTGACAGGTCATGTTAAATTGTACAAAACATTGGATCGGCCGCGTTTTGAATACTGTGTACAGTTCTGATCACCACATTACCAAAACGATGTGGACACTTTGGAGAAGGTGCAGAGAAGGTTTACGAGAATGTTGCCTGGTATGGAAGGTGCTAGTTATGAAGAGAGGTTGACTAGGTTAGGTTGTTTTCATCAGAAAAAAGGAGATTGAGGAGGGACCTTATTGAGGTCTACAAAATCATGAAGGGTGTAGACAGGGTAGATAGAGATAAGCTTTTTCCCTGGGTGAGGGATTCAATAACAAGAAGCCACGCGTTCAAGGTGAGAGGTGAAAAGTTTAAGAGTGGCAAGTACTTTACACAGAGGGTGGTAGGTGCCCGGAACGCGTTGCCAGCAGAGGTAGTAAGGGCAGGCATGGTAGATTCATTTCAGGTGCAGCTGGACAGATGCATGAGTAGGTGGGGAGCAGAGGGATACAGATGCTTGGGAATTGGGCGACAGTTTTAGACAATGGATTTGGATCGTCTCAAGCTTGGAGGGCCGAAGGGTCGATACCTGGGCTGTAAATTTTCTTTGTTCTTTGTTCATTGTTTAGGAGGGATTTCAGGAAAATGTTTTTTCCCTCAGTGCGATGGGACTCAGGAATCCATTGCTTGGGATGGTAGTTGAGGCAGGAAACCTCATGAACTTTAAAAAGTCCTGGAAAACCTCTTGTGCTACCATAATATTCACAATTATGGATCAATTCCTGGAAAGTGAACGAATGTAGATAGGTCAGTGCAGGCTGGGTGGGCCAGCGATTTCAGATCCCACTGTAATGAGGAGCAGGGCAGTTCTCCCGGTATCGATGCGAGATGAACAATTTTCAGACAACCAAACCTTCCAAGCGATATTAACCGACGAAGCATTTTATTTCCGGATTGTGCTTTTCAAGACCGTACTTTGTATATATTGACTGCTCCATTTTCCTAATTCACTGAGACCGGGAATGGGTGAGATGTCGGTCTGTGTTCGTTACACTGTGCACAGCTGCCACCTGCTGACAGACCCACAGAACTGCAGGAAGACATTTTCACTGAAAAGAGCACACAAAGAACTGCGGATGCTGTACATCAGAAACAAGAAAAGCTCAGCAGGTCTGGCAGCATCTGTGCAGAGAGATCAGGATTAACGTTTCAGGTCCGGTGAACCACCCTCAGACCAACAAAAAGTGAGCAATGCCTTTGATGGTTAATAGCCCGAATGGCCAAGGACTCTGAGTGAATTGCATGGCTATACTTTTACTGAAAAGCAGGAACAAATTGAACGATTTTGTGTTTTTTAGGGGAAGCTGTGTGTTTTGTTTTCATCGAATTCCAGCACTCGCCCACTATCTGTGAAATCCCAGAAATACCGGTATCATTCTGGGAATAAATTGTCATGAGCTTTACACTTGGGTTCTCATTCTTTCCGTGATTCCCAAGTTTAGTTTTCTCTTAGAATGTTGAGTCTGAGATGGATTTATATCACAGAAGGGAAACATTCTGCCCATCGAGTCAAAACCAGCTCAGTGCAGAACATGCCTTTTATTTTAAAAATCTCAATCTCGACAGTCCCCTGCCATTCCAGACAGGACTGATGAAGGGCTTTTGCTCGAAACGTCGATTTTCTTGCTCCTTAGATGCTGCCTGACCTTCTGTGCTTTTCCAGCACCACTCTAATCCAGGACTTCCACATCCCACCCGCTGTCAACCTGCTGTCAAACTTACCCGTGTCCTGTACACACAGCACCAACCCCCTCCACTCCCCGTACTCAGTGAGCACTCTGGACTCCTGGTGAAGGAGAATCTGGTTTTAATATTCTCCCCCTTACTTTGAAATCCATGACCGCTCTGCTCTCTCTTTGTTTACCACATCAGCTCAAATGTAAACCCCTCTGGGATATCTGCACTTCTGTAACTCTGTCCAGTGGGAGCACTCTTGATTTGAGTCGCTCACAGGTGGCTCTGTCTTCTGGTTGCCTGGGCCCCAATCTCTGGGTTGAACTCCTTCCCCCTCGCCCTTCGACTTCGCTTTCGCCCTTCTCCCTTCAAACATTCCTCTTTGGCCAGGCTGTTGGTCACATGACCTTCCAGCACCAAATGGGCTGCCGTGTTTTGTTTATAATACAGGGCCGTGTCCTGGGATAGTCGGAGTCAGTTAAAGTTGAGACACAAACATAAGTGGTTGTTGCCTACAATGTTCGAGGTTTCTTCTGGAGTACTGTGAGCAGCGGCCTGCATGATGCAATGAAATTGGAGAGGGTTCAGAAAAGATTACCAGAATGTTGCCAGGAAAGTAGGGTTTGAGTTATTCAAATATGCTGGGACCTTTTTCAATGGAATGTAGGAGTTTGAGGGGTGATCTTACTGAGGTTTATAAAATCAAAAGGGCCATGGATAAGGTGAATAGCTATTTTTCCCCGGAGTGGGGAGTTCAAAACTATTTTAAGGTGGGAGGAGAAAGATTTATAAAGGACGTGAGGGGCAACTGTTCTTACTCGCAGAGTCGTTCATGTATGGAATGAACTGCGAGAGAAAGTTGTGAATGCAGTTACAATATTTAAAGACATTTGGCTAATTCATGAATACGACAAGGGATATGGGCCAAACGCAGGCAAATGGGACTAGTCTAGCTTGGGATCATGGTCGGCATGGATTAGTTGGAACGAATGGTCTGCTTCCATGCTGTATCACTGTATGATTCTATAAACTGATGTATGTTTGAAATTCTCATAACAACCCAATGTGTGTCTGATATCCTCAGATAATCCAGTGTGAGCATGACACTGTAAAACCTACAGAGTTTGCATCATCCGGCAATAATTGACATTTAATTCTCTGACGCCCATAATCTGTGAGGATAGACATTTTTTTTACATCCTTACCGATCCTTTGGTCAGTTAGGTGCAGGAACCCCCATGTTAATCCAGTCATAGCTAAATGCTGTGAATGTCTTTGTATCCCTGATGCAGTGTCGCGAGTGTGGTGCTGGAAAAGCATAGCAAGTCAGGCAGCATCCGAGGAGCAGGAGAATCAACATTTTGCTTTTGCCTGAAACGTCGATTCTCCTGCTCATCGGATGCTGCCTGACCTGCTGTGCTTTTCCAGCACCACTCTCTCGACTCTGATCTCCAGCATCTGCAGCCCTCACTTTCTCCTCCCTGATACAGTGGGTGTGTGACAGTCGCTGCCAACGTAACCGGGGACTCGTGTTAAGTTTCAGTTTTTAATGCCACTCCTCGACCTTCTTTCCAAAATGTATCCAATTCCACCCGCTGTTCATTCTTATCTGTCCTGTCTCTGCTCATTTCACCACATTTTCCCGTGGGTCTGTTACTGCCAGGCTCACTGTTTCAGTTTGGAATAATTTCAGGAGGAAGTTTATGGAAAGCGAACAACACGCTCTTTACTGAAAAGCAGTTCAGTGAAATTGTTGATGAGGATTTATTTTCTGGTTAATGCCAAGGCTGTGGGATGGGGGTGTGGGGGGATAATGCTGGGATAGTGAGCACTGAAATCAATTCCTAAATATTCGAGATAGGACAAATTCAGTACATTCACTGTCCAATAATTGTAGACTGAGCGACAATGATCTCAGTTGCTGATAGCGCGCTGCCTGTCACAAAGTTTAAAGGTACTTAACACAATGTGGAGAGCAATGCTAGATAACTCCAGTAAGGTTCTGGTAATAATTCTGCTGATACGTGGCTAGTTGATGTACATCAACCACGAAACGACACGACCAGCTATCCTTAGTAGCTACATACGCAGACAACAAGCAACATGAATTCGACTGGGACAACACTACTATCATAGAGCAAGCCAGACAGAGAACAGCCAGGGAATTCCTAGAGGCATGGCATTCATCCACAAACTCCATCAACAAACACATAGACCTGGACCCAATATACCAACCACTACAGCGGACAGCTGAAACTGACAACCGGAAGCGGCAGGGACAGACCACTATAAACACCGGAGGAAACATCAAAGAAGCGCTTTGATGATGTCGCCTAGCCAGGGGACGAAACGTTTGCAACAAAAACTTCCAGCTCGGCGAACAGAACCACAACAACGAGAACCCGAGCTACAAATCTTCGCACAAATTTTGAACCCTACTCTATATTGACCCCTGACTAATGCACCTAACCTTCAGGTCACTATATGGCCAATCTTTGGACTGGGAGGAACCTGTAGGAAGCCCATGCAGATGCAGGGAGCATGTGGTAAAAACAATGACTGCAGATGCTGGAAACCAGATTCTGGATCAGTGGTGCTGGAAGAGCACAGCAATTCAGGCAGCATCCGACGAGCAGCAAAATCGACGTTTCGGGAAAAGCCATTCATCAGGAAGAAAGGCAGAGAGCCTGGAGCATGGAGAGATAAGCTAGAGGATGGTGGGGGTGGGGAGAAAGTAGCATAGAGTACAATAGGTGAGTGGGGGAGGAGATGAAGGTGATCGGTCAGGGAGGAGTGGTGGAGTGGATAGGTGGAAAAGGAGCTAGGCAGGTCGGACAAGTCCGGACAGGTCAAGGGGACAGTGTGGAGCTGGAAGTTTGAAACTAGGATGAGGTGGGGGAAGGGAAAATGAGGAAGCTGTTGAAATCCACATTGATGCCTTGGGGTTGAAGTGTTCTGAGGCGGAAGATGAGGCGTTCTTCCTCCAGGCGTCTGGTGGTGAGGGAGCGGTGGTGAAGGAGGCCCAGGACCTCCATGTCCTCGGCAGAGTGTGAGGGGGAGTTGAAATGTTGGGCCACGGGGCGGTTTGGTTGATTGGTGCGGGTGTCTCGGAGATGTTCCCTAAAGCGCTCTGCTAGGAGGCGCCCAGTCTCCCCAATGTAGAGGAGACCACATCGAGAGCAACGGATACAATAAATGATATTAGTCGACGTGCAGGTAAAACTTTGATGGATGTGGAAGGCTCCTTAGGGAGAATGTGCAAACTCCACAGAGACAGTTATGTGAGGCTGGAATCAAACAGGGTCCTTGGCTCTGTGTGGCAGCAGTGCTAACCACTGAGCCACCATGCCACCCAATAATGAATCATATCAAATTACAATTTCATATCTTAATCATCAAGAAGTCCATCATTAAGATGGGCTACACAGATTCAGAGAAGGCCAATGGGCTCTGAGGTGGCAGATGGAGTTTAATTTAGATAAATGTGAGGTGCTGCATTTGGAAAGGCAAATTAGGTTAGCATACACAATAATAAGGTCGTGAGGAGTGTTACTGAACAAGGAGACCTTTGAGAGCAGGTTCATATTTCCTTGAGGGTGGAGACACAGATAGACAGAATAGTGAAGGGGGCATTTGGTTTGCTTGCCTTTATTGGTCACGATGTTGAGTATTGGAGTTTGCAGGAATGTTACAGCTGTACAGGACTTTGTTTAGGCCACTTTTGGTCTATTATGTGCAATTCTGGTCGTCCTCCTATGGGAATGATTTTGTGAAATTTGAGGGGGTTCAGAGGAAATTTGAAGGGCTGTTGCCAGGGTTGAAGGGGGAGATGCTGGATGGGATGGAGCTGTTTTCTCTGGAGAGTCAGGGGTTGGGGGTGACCTTATGGGCATAAGCAAAATCATGAGGGACACGCATAGGATAAAACAACAAGGTCTTTTTCCAGGCGTGGGGGAGTCCAGAACTAGACGTCATAGGTTAAGGGTGAGGGGGAAA
>NW_025214443.1:38856-43982 GCF_004010195.1 Chiloscyllium plagiosum | reverse complement strand
TGGATTCACTAAACAAATGAGTTAAGTTTGTTTCAAAGAAGCAGCGATTTTCATCTGAATCACTTAATCAATGATTGATGTTTGACTCAATGTTTGAATGAATGAAGTTTGTTTCACTGATTGAAATCTCGAGACATTGACTGAATGAGAGAAGGTCTACTCATTGAACAAACACGGGCAGGAAGGTTTAATTGGAAGAATGTGTGCAGTTTGCTTCTTTGAATCAATGGTAGAAGTTTGTTTCAATGACTGAATGCATGCAGTTTGTTTCAAGGCGTAAAGCACGAGAATTTGAAAAAATGAGAGAAGCTCCAGTCATTGAATTAACACATTGATTTAACAGTCTGTTTCATTGAATTAATCTTTGCAGTTTGTTTCACAGGATGAAGGTAAAATGCTCTACGTGTACTTTGTTTCGTTAAAGGGACACATGCACTTTGTTTCATTGTATGCAGTTGGATGCACGAAAAATGAATTAAGTTTGATTCAGACAATCAACGATTAACGTCTGATTCATTGAATTAATGATTGAAGTTTAATTCAATGATTGAACGTATTCATTTGTTTCATTGAAAGACAGCTTTATGGTCGAGACATTGACTGAATGAGAGAATCTCATTACCACGTGCAATCGGTTTCATTGAATGAATGCATGCAGTTTGTTTGATTGTATGCATGAATGCAATTGGATTAACGGAACAAATGAGTTGTTTGTTTCAATCATTTGATTCACTGAATCAATGATTGATGTTTGACACAATCTTTGAATGAATGAAGTTTATTTCACTGATTGAAATCTCGAGACATTGACTGAATGAGAGAAGGTCTACTCATTGAATAAACACGGGCAGGAAGGTTTAATTGGAAGAATGTGTGCAGTTTGCTTCTTTGAATCAATGGTAGAAGTTTGTTTCAATGACTGAATGCATGGAGTTTGTTTCAATGAATGAAGGCGTAAAGCACGAGAATTTGAAAAAATGAGAGAAGCTCCAGTCATTGAATTAACACATTGATTTAACAGTCTGTTTCATTGAAGTAATCTTTGCAGTTTGTTTCACAGGATGAAGGGGAAATGCGCTACGCGTACTTTCTTTCGTTAAACGGACACATGCACTTTGTTTCATTGTATGCAGTTGGATGCACGAAAAATGAATTAAGTTTGTTTCAGAGAATCTACGATTAACGTCTGATTCATTGAATTAATGATTGAAGTTTAACTCAATGATTGAACGTATTCATTTGTATCATTGAAAGACAGCTTAATGGTCGAGACATTGATTGAATGAGAGAATCTCAATCATTGAATTACCACGTGCAATCGGTTTCATTGAATGAATGCATGCAGTTTGTTTGATTGTATGCATGAATGCAATTGGATTAACGGAACAAATGAGTTGTTTGTTTCAATCATCTGATTCACTGAATCAATGATTGATGTTTGACACAATCTTTGAATGAATGAAGTTTGTTTCACTGATTGAAATCACGAGACATTGACTGAATGAGAGAAGGTCTACTCATTTAATAAACACGGGCAGGAAGGTTTAATTGGAAGAATGTGTGCAGTTTGCTTCTTTGAATCAATGGTAAAAGTTTGATTCAATGACTGAATGCATGCAGTTTGTTTCAATGAATGATGGCGTAAAGCTCGAGATTTTGAAAAAATGAGAGAAGCTCCAGTCATTGAATTAACACATTGAATTAACAGTCTGTTTCATTGAATTGGTCTTTGCAGCTTGTTTCACAGAATGAATGGTAAATGCTCTACGGTATTGGATTAGCACGTGCACTCTGTTTCATTGAACGAACGCATGCAATTTGTTTCATTATATGAATTAATGCAGTTGAATGCACGAAAAAATAAGTTAAGTTTGTTTCAGAGAATTAATGAATAACATCTGATTCATTGAATTAATGATTGAAGTTAAATTCAATTATTGAATGAATGCTGTTTGTTTCATTGATTGAAAGTGTTGAGGTTGAGACATTGACTGAATGAGAGAGGCTCAACTCATTGCATTACCACGTGCACTCTGTTTCATTGAAACGAAAAATGAATTAAGTTTGTTTCAGAGAATCAACGATTAACGTCTGATTCATTGAATTAATGATTTAAGTTTAATTCAATCATAAAACGAACACAGATTGTTTCATTGAATGAAAGCGTTAATGTCCGGATATTGACTGAATGAGAGAGGTTCAAAACATTGAATTACCACGTGCACTCGGTTTCATTGAATGAATGCATGCAGTTTGTTTCATTGTATGAATGAATGCTATTGGATTTACTAACAAACGGAGTTAAGTTTGTTTCATTGAATCATTGACTAACGTTTGATTTATTGAATCAATGATTGAAGTTTGACACAATCTTTGAATGAATGCAGTTTGTTTAGCTGAATGAAAGCTCGAGACATTGACTGAAAGTGAGAAGCTCTACTCATGGAATAAACACGGGCAGGACGTTTCTTTGAATGAATGATAGAATTTTGATTCAATGACTGAATGCATGCAGTTTGTTTCAATGAAGGAAAGCGTAAAGCTCGAGATTTTGAATAAGTGAGAGAAGCTCTATTTATTGAATTAACACGTGCAGTCTGTTTCATTGAATTAATCTTTGCAGTTTGTTTCACAGAATGAATGGGAAATGCTCTACGGTATTGGATTAGCACGTGCACTCGGTTTCATTCAACGAACGCATGCAATTTGTTTCATTATATGAATTAATGCAGTTGAATGTACGAAAAAATGAGTTAAGTTTGTTTCAGAGAATTAATGAATAACATCTGATTCATTGAATTAATGATTGAAGTTAAATTCAATTATTGAATGTATGCTGTTTGTTGTCTGCAAAGACCAATTCAATGAAACAGACTGTTAATTCAATGTGTTAATTCAATGACTGGAGCTTCTCTAATTTTTTCGAAATCTCGAGCTGCATTGAATGAATGCAGCTTGTATGAATGTATGACTGAATGCAGTTGGATGGAAAAACCAAATGAGTTATGTTTGTTTCAAAGAATCAGCAATTAACATCTGATTCACTGAATCAATGCATGCAGTTTGTTTCATTGTATGAATGAATGCTATTGGATTTACTAACAAACGGAGTTAAGTTTGTTTAATTGAATCATTGACTAACGTTTGATTTATTGAATCAATGATTGAAGTTTGACACAATCTTTGAATGAATGCAGTTTGTTTAGCTGAATGAAAGCTCGAGAAATTTCAATAAAACGAACCACGTGGTAATTCAATGATTTGAACGTCTCACATTCAGTCAATGTCTCGACCTCAACGATTTCTTTCAGTGAAACAAACTGCATTCATTCAAACTTCAATGAATGAACGAATGCAGTTTGATTCGTTGCTTGAAACCGTGATATCGAGACTTTCAGTGAATGACAGAAACTCAAATCATTGTAATACCACGTGCACTCGGTTTCATTGAATGAATGCATGCAGTTTGTTTGATTGTATGCATGAAACAAATGAGTTGTTTGTTTCAAAGAATCAGCGATTATCATCTGATTCACTGAATCAATGATTGATGTTTGAATGAATGAAGTTTGTTTCACTGATTGAAATCTCGAGACATTGACTGAATGAGAGAAGGTCTACTCATTGAATGAACACGTGCAGGAAGGTTTCATTGGAAGAATGTGAGCAGTTTGTTACTTTAAATCAACGGTAGAAATTTGATTCAATGACTGAATGCATGCAGTTTGTTTCAATGAATGAAGGCGTAAAGCTCGAGATTTTGAATAAGTGAGAGAAGCTCTATTTATTGAATTAACACGTGCAGTCTGTTTCATTGAATTAATCTTTGCAGTTTGTTTCACAGAATGAATGGGAAATGCTCTACGGTATTGGATTAGCACGTGGACTCTGTTTCATTCAACGAACGCATGCAATTTGTTTCATTATATGAATTAATGCAGTTGAATGCACGAAAAAATGAGTTAAGTTTGTTGCAGAGAATTAATGAATAACATCTGATTCATTGAATTAATGATTGAAGTCAATCAATTATTGAATGAATGCTGTTTGTTTCATTGATTGAAAGCGTTAAGGTCGAGACATTGACTGAATGAAAGAGGCTCAACTCATTGCATTACCACGTGCACTCTGTTTCATTGAATGAATGCATGCAGCTTGTATGAATGTATGAATGAATGCAGTTGGATGCAAAAACCAAATGAGTTATGTTTGTTTCCTTGAAACAAACATCACCGTCATCTTTTCCCCTTCACACTATTCCGTCATCTTCACATTGAGCCACTCACACTCACTCCATCACAGTCACACTGACACCCCCCACACTCACACATCACGATCACACTGACCCCCTCACACTCACTCCATCACCGTCACACTTAGCCCCTCACACTCACTCCATCAACGTCATCCTAACCCCCTCACACTGATTCCATCACCATCACGCTGACTCTCTCACACTCACTCCATCACCTTCACTCTGATGATCTCACATTCCCTCCATCACCGTCACACTTACGCCCTCACACTCACTCCACCACCTTCACCCTGACGCTCTCACACTCACTCCATCACCGTCACACTTACGCCCTCACACTCACTCCACCACTGTCACCCTGACGCTTTCACACTCACTCCATCACCATTATCCTGAACCCCCTCACAGTCACTCCTACACCCTCACACTGACCCACTCACACTCAATCCATCACCCTCAGACAGACCCAGACACATTCACTCCGTCACAGTCACACAGACACCCGCACACTTACTCTATCACCTTCACCCTGATGCTCTCACACTCACTCCATCACCGTCATTCTGACCTCTCACACTCACTCCATCACCGTCATCCTGACCCCCACACATTCGCACCATCATCCTCACACTGACACCCTCACACTCACTCCATCACCCTCACACTGACCGACACACATTCTCTCCATCATCGTCACACTGACCCCTTCACATTCACTCCATCACTGTCACCCTGCACCAACACACTCACTCCTTCAACGTCATCCTTTCCCCCTCACACTACTCCATTATCGTCACACTGACCCTCACACTGATCGACACATATTCTCTCCATCTTCATCACACTCACCCCCTCACACTCACTCCATCAC
>NW_025214443.1:35443-38459 GCF_004010195.1 Chiloscyllium plagiosum | reverse complement strand
CCGTCACCCTGACCCCCTCACGCTCACTCCATCACACTCACACTGACCCTCACACACACATTCCATCACCATTTCACTGACCCCCTCACACTGCTTACATCACTATCACACTGACTCTCCTCACACTCAATCCATCACCTTCACTCTGATGATCTCACACTCCCTCCATCACCGTCAACCTGACGCTCTCACACTCTCTCCATCACCATTATCCTGAACCCCCTGACACACACTCCTACACCCTCACACTGACCCACTCACACTCACTCCATCACCCTCAGACTGACCCAGACACATTCACTCCGTCACAATCACACTGATCCCTCACACTCACGCCATCACCGTCACCCTGAACCACTCATACTCACTCTATCACCTTCAGCCTGAACCCCACACATTCGCACCATCACCCTCACACTGACACCCTCACACTCACTCCATCACCATCACACTGACCGACACACATTCTCTCCATCATCGTCACACTGACCCCTTCACATTCACTCCAACACTGTCACCCTGACCCCTCACACTCACTCCTTCAACGTCATCCTTTCCCCCTCACACTACTCCATCATCCTCACACTGACCCACTCACACTCACTCCTTCATCCTCACACTGATCGACACATATTCACTTGGTCACACTCACCCCCTCACACTCACTCCATCACGTTCACATTGACCCCCTCACACTCACTCTATCACTGTAATACTGACCCTCTCACACACACTCCAACACTGTCACCCTGACCCCCTCACATTCACACCATCACCATCACACTGACGCACTCACACTCACTCCATCACATGTGTATTGACTCTATCACACTCATTCTTTCACCGTCACCCTGACCCCCTCACGCTCACTCCATCACACTCACACTGACCTTCACACACACATTCCATCACCATTTTACTGACCCCCTCACACTGACTCCACCACTATCACACTGACACTCTCACACTCACTCCATCACCGTCACCCTGAACCCCTCACACTCCCTCCATCACCTTCACTCTGATGATCTCACTCTATTCCCTTTCTGCGCACGTTAATCAATTCCTCTCTCAGATTTCTCCGGTCTCAGATTAAGAGCCCCAATCGAGCTCATCTATCTTTGCAGTGACGAGTGTGTAGTGTTTTAAAAAACACAGCCGGTCAGGCAGCATCCGAGGAGCAGGAGAATCGATGTTTCGGGCATAAGCCATTCTTCAGAAATGAGACTTTTGTGTGGGGTTTGTGGGAGAGGAATGGGGTTGATGATCAGGTAGCTGGGAAAGCTATAAGAGAATGAAGGTCAGGGAGAAAGTGGTAGTTCACAGGGGGATTGATGGCCGGGTCCAGAGAGCAGTGCCGAGTTGGAGGCTTTGGACTGGGATAATGTGGGAGGAGAGGTGAAACGAGGAAGCTGTTGAAATACACATTTTTTCACGTGTGGTTGTAGGGTCCTAAGGTGGAATATGAGTCGTTCTTCCTCCAGGCATAGGCTGGTAATGGAATGGCGGTGGCTTGTGCCCGAAGCATTGATTCTCCTGCTCCTCAGATGCTGTCTGACGTGTTGTGCTCTTCCAGTACTACACTGTCGACTCTGAGCTCCAGCACCTGCAGCCCTCACTTTCGCTTAACTTTTCAGGGGAAATGGTCGAGCTCAGGTACCACCTTGGTAAATCTCCTCTGACCACTTTACGTGCAAACACACGTTTGCTAAAGGCTGGCTATCAGAACAGAACAAACTTATCCAACGAAAAGCAGAAATATCTGAACAAAATCAGAAGGTCTAGTGGATCGGAGAAGAGATTTTCGAGCCAAACGATCTGCCTTTGGAACTAATGGGATGTGTGGGTGGAGCAGGGCCTAAAATGATTGAACTCAATGTTGGGTACTGAAGATTGTATGGTCTCTCAGTAGGAAATTACGTGCTGCTCTTCCAACTCGCGCTGTGCTATGTGGGAGCGCTGCAGCATACCAAACTGACATGAAGGCGTGGGAACACAGTGGGATGTTGCAGTGACAGGAACCTGGAAGCTCAGGGTCTTAGTTTGCTTGCCGATAGAATGTACGTGTACTCATGTTTGTCACTCGCTTTGTTTTTCTCTCCACAGTCTCGATGAGACCACATTCTGAGCAGGAAATGCAGTTTGCTAAATTGAGTGATGGGCAGATAAATCAGTGGAACCTTACACAGTGAGGGGAGACATCGTTAACGAGCAGCAATACACCTTCTGGGATTTCGTGCAATGGTGCCAAATGTGGAAGAGCTGGGGGTCAAGGAGGATTGGACGATGGTGTATAGAGAGCAACTGTCCTGCATAGTGCCGGTATTCACATTCTGAGCAGGAAATGCAGTTTGCTAAATTGAGTGATCGGCAGATAAATCTGTGGAACCTTACACAGTGAGGGGAGACATCGTAAACGAGCAGCAATACACCTTCTGGGATTTCGTGCAATGGTGCCAAATGCGGAAGAGCTGGGGGTCAAGGAGGATTGGACGATGGTGCATAGAGAGAGCAACTGTCCTGCATAGTGCCGGTATTCAGTGGTGTGGGCCAGTGGGAAAAGGGCAGTAGAATGTATATCTTCCTGAGCTACCTGCTATAAGTAAACACCTCACTACGGAGCAAAAGTATCAAATGATTTTCATTTCAACAACAGCACCCGGTGCAGCTTGAGAAGTTACGTGTTTGCACTGTCACTGACACCCTGTCTCCCCGGGAGCAATAGTACTCCCCCACGCTGATTCAGACAGCACAGTTCTTCCTGTGACATGTCCCTTGGAGAATGGAAGGATAGGTATCTATAATCCGTACTTGGAACAGAGTATCTGTATTGCTCAATAACAATTGCTTAACTATCCCAACTCCTTTTCAAATCACTTGACCCACATCCTTGTATGTCTTGGCATCATAAATTCACATTTGAATAGTTCGGAAAGTTATGTGGATTTCTGCCTCTCCGACCCTTGCATACATTGTATTCCCCATTTCAACCACCCACTGTTTGAAAACGGTTTTC
>NW_025214443.1:30279-34213 GCF_004010195.1 Chiloscyllium plagiosum | reverse complement strand
ATCACCATCATCCTGAACCACCTCACACTCACTCCGTTCCCTCACACTGACCCACTCACACTCACTCCATCACCGTCACACTGACCCCCTCACACTCACTCCATCACCGTCACCCTGAACCCCTCACACTCACTCCATCACCTTCAACCTGATGCTCTCACACTCACTCCATCACTGTCAATCTGACCTCTCACACTCACTTCATCACTGTCATCCTGACCCCCTCGCACTCAAACCATCAACCTCACACTGACCCACTCACACTCACTCCATCACCCTCACACTGGCCGACACACATTCCCTCCATCACCGTCACACTGACCCCATCACATTGAAACCATCACCACACAATGACCCCCTCACACTCACTCCATCACTGTCACCCTGACCACTCACACTCACTCTATCACCGTCATCCTTTCCCCCTCACACTATTCCATCATCCTCACATTGAGCCACTCACACTCACTCCATCACAGTCACACTGACCCCCTCACACTCACACATCATGATCACACTGACCCCGTCACACTCACTCCATCACTATCACACTGACCCTCTCACACTCCTCCATCACCGTCTACCTGAACCCCTCACACTCACTCCATCACCGTCACACTTAGCCCCTCACACTCACTCCAATCAATGTCATCCTTTCCCCCTCACACTACTCCATCATCCTCACACTGACCCACTCACACTCACTCAATCACCCTCACACTAATCGACACATATTCACTCCATCTTGGTCACACTCACCCCCTCACACTCACTCCATCACGTTCACATTGACCCCCTCACACTCACTCTATCACTGTAATACTGACCCCCTCACACTCATTCCATCACCTTCACCCTGACCCCCTCACGCTGATTCCATCACCGTCATCCTAACCCCCTCACACCCGAATGAATGAGAGAAGGTCTACTCATTGAATAAACAGTTGCAGTAAGTTTTCATTGAATGAATGATTTAATTTTAAGTCAATGACTGAATACATGCAGTTTGTTTCAATGAATGTGAGCGTAAAGCTCCAGATTTTGAATTAACATGTGCAGTCTGTTTCATTGAATTAATCTTTGAAGTTTGTTTCACAGAATGAATGGGAAAAGCTCTACGCATGGGACTCTGTTTCATTGAACGAACGCATTCCGTTTGTTACATTGCATGAATCAATGCAGTTGGATGCAGGAAAACTGCATTGTTTCAGAGAATCAACGATCAACATTTGCTTCATTGAATTAATGATTGAAGTTTAATTCAATGATTGAAGTTAATTCAATGATTGAAGTTTGACACAATGTTTGAATGAATGCAGTTTGTTTCACTGAATTAAAACTCGAGACATTGACTGAATGAGAGGAGCTCCACTCATTGAATAAACACGTGCAGTAAGGTTTCATTGAATGAATGTGTGCAGTTTGTTTCATTGCATGAATGATAGAATTTTGATTCAATTACTGTGTGCATGCAGTTTGTTTCAATGAAGGAAAGCGTGAAGCTTAA
The DNA here is from genome assembly GCF_004010195.1 of Chiloscyllium plagiosum. Classification (NCBI taxonomy): domain Eukaryota; kingdom Metazoa; phylum Chordata; class Chondrichthyes; order Orectolobiformes; family Hemiscylliidae; genus Chiloscyllium; species Chiloscyllium plagiosum. The sequence goes on along the minus strand of NW_025214443.1, from coordinate 32,706 downwards.
ATTTGAATAAGTGAGAGAAGCTCTTGTCATTGAATTAACACGTGCAGTCTGTTTCGTTGAATTAATCTTTGCAGTTTGTTTCACAGAATGAATGGGAAATGCTCTCAGCATTGGATTAGCACTTGCACTCTGTTTCATTGAACGAAGGCATGCAGTTTGTTTCATTGTGTGAATTAATGCAGTTGGACGCACTAAGAAATGGGTTACGTTTGATTCAGAGAATCAACAATTAACATCTGATTCATTGAATTAATGATTGAAGTTTAATTCAATGATTGAATGAATGCCGTTTGTTTCATTGAAAGAAAGCGTTAAGACCGAGACATTGACTGAATGAGAGAGGCTCAACTCATTGATTTACCACGTGCACTCTGTTTCATTGAATGAACGAATGCAGCTTGTTTGACAGTACGAATGAATGCAGTTGGATTCACTAAAGAAATGAGTTAAGTTTGTTTCATTGAATCAATGAATAACGTTTGATTAATTGAAATAATGATTGAAGTTTGATTCAATGATTGAATGAATGCAGTTTGTTTCATTGATTGAAAGCGTTAAGCTCGAGACATTGACTTTATGAGAGAAGGTCAAATCATTGAATGAATGCATGCAGTTTGTTTGACTGTATGAATGAATGCAGTTGCATTCGCTAAACAATTGAGTTAAGTTTGTATCAAAGATTCAGCGATTAACGTCTGTTTCACTGAATCAATGATTGAAGTTTGACCCAATGTGTGAATGCAGTTTGTTTCATTGAATGAAAGCTCGAGACATTGACTGAATGATAAAAGCTCTACACATTAATGCAGGTGGACGCACTAAGAAATGGGTTACGTTTGATTCAGAGATTCAATGATTAACATCTAATCAATGCTTGAAGTTTGATTCAATGATTGAATGAATGCAGTTTGTTTGATTGAAAGCGTTAATATCGACACATTGACTGAATGAGAGAGGCTCAACTCATTGAATTACAACGCGCACTCTGTTTCTTTGAATGAACGAATGCAGTATGAATGATTGCAGTTGGATTCACTAAAGAAATGAGTTAAGTTTGTTTCATTGAATCAATGAATAACGTTTGAGTAATTGAAATAATGATTGAAGTTTGATTCAATGATTGAATGAATGCAGTTTGTTTCATTGATTGAAAGCGTTAAGCTCGAGACATTGACTTTATGAGAGAAGGTCAAATCATTGAAATACCACGTTACAAAGTTGTTTGTTTGTTTGATTGTATGAATGAATGCAGTTGGATTCGCTAAACAATTGAGTTAAGCTTGTATCAAAGATTCAGCGATTAACGTCTGATTCACTGAATCAATGATGGAAGTTTGACCCAATGTGTGAATGCAGTTTGTTTCATTGAATGAAAGCTCGAGACATTGACTGAATGATAAAAGCTCTACACATTAATGCAGTTGGACGCACTAAGAAACGGGTTACGTTTGATTCAGAGATTCAATGATTAACATCTAATCAATGCTTGAAGTTTGATTCAATGATTGAATGAATGCAGTTTGTTTCATTGATTGAAAGCGTTAAGCTTCTGTCATTGACTGAATGACACAAGGTCAAATCAATGAAATACTACGTACACTCGGTTTCATTCAATGAATGCATGTTTGTTACAAAGAATCAGCGATTAACATCTGATTCATTGAATTAATGATTGAAGTTTGATTCAATGATTGAATGAATGCAGTTTGTTTGATTGATTGAAAGCGTTAATATCGACACATTGACTGAATGAGAGAGGCTCAACTCATTGAATTACAACGCGCACTCTGTTTCTTTGAATGTTCCGGGGAATGACAGTTATAGAATGTTGGGGATGGAATGTTCCGGGGAATAACAGTTATAGAAAGTTGGGGACAGAACGTTCCGGGGAATGGCAGTTATAGAATGTCAGGGACAGAACGTTCCGGGGAATGACAGTTATAGAATGTTGGGGATGGAATGTTCCGGGGAATGTCAGTTATAGAAAGTCAGGGACAGAACGTTCTGGGGAATGACAGTTATAGAATGTTGGGGACAGAACGTTCCAGGGAATGTCGGTTATAGAATGTTGGGGACAGAACATTCCGGGGAACTCCTTGACCTGTCCATCACCTTTCCCCCCTACCCACCCCACCAACATGATGTACTGTGCCTGGGCACACTGTAACATTAATGGGGTGAGAGACGGAGGGTCCAATCACAGGAATGGGAACTAAAGGCATTGCCAGATCAGCTCAAAGGGTGAGATATACCACATTCTCAATCCACCTCACAGAACCACCTTAAGAATAACAAAAAGATGGGGTACTGGGCTAATGGTCGGATACTTGGTAGTGTGGATGAGCAGAGGGATCTTGGTGTCCATGTACACAGATCTCTGAAAGTTGCCACCCAGGTAAATAGTGCAGTGAGGAAGGCATATGGCAT
>NW_025214443.1:25154-29869 GCF_004010195.1 Chiloscyllium plagiosum | reverse complement strand
AGAGCTGTGCAGACCACAGCAGTGCATTGATCTATAACCCCGGACTAGATATCTGTGCAGCATGGGGAGCTGTGCAGACCACAGCAGTGTATTGATCTATAAACACCGACTCGATATCTGTCCAGCAAGAGGAGCTGTGGAGACCACAGGAGGGCACTAATATGTGAACCTGAAACAAATATCCATCCAGCATAAGGGGCTACACAAACCACATCATTGCATTATCTATAAACCTCAACCAGATAGTCTGACCAGCACAGCGACCTGTGCAGTGATCACCCATGAATTCATTTGTAAACCAGGAGCAGTTACCCTCCCAACATGTTGGACTATGTACCCCACCCCAGTGCATTGATCTGCAACCTAGGAGCAGTTACCCTCCGAGCATGTAGGACTGTGTACACCACCCCAGTGCATTGATCTGTAAACCAGGAGCAGTTACGCTCCTAGCATGTTGGACTGTGTACCCCACCCCAGTGCATTGATCTGTAAACCAGGAGCAGTTACCCTCCCAACACGTAGGGCTGTATAGCCCAACCCAATGCATTGATCTGTAAACCAGGAACAGTTACCCTCCCAGTATGTAGGACTGTGTACACTACCCCAGTGCATTGATCTGTAACCTAGGAGCAGTTATCCTTCCAGCATGTAGGACTGTGTACACCACCCCAGTGCATTGATCTATAAACACCGACTCGATATCTGTCCAGCACGGGGAGCTGTGCAGACCACAGCAGGGCACTAATGTGTGAACCTGAAACAAATATCCATCCAGCATAAGGGGCTACACAAACCACATCATTGCATTATCTACAAACCTCAACCAGATAGTCTGACCAGCACAGCGACCTGTGCAGTGATCACCCATGAATTCATTTGCAAACCAGGAGCAGTTACCCTCCCAACATGTTGGACTATGTACCCCACCCCAGTGCATTGATCTGTAACCTAGGAGCAGTTATCCTCCGAGCATGTAGGACTGTGTACACCACCCCAGTGCATTGATCTGTAAACCAGGAGCAGTTACCCTCCCAACACGTAGGGCTGTATCGCCCAACCCAGTGCATTGATCTGTAAACCAGGAGCAGTCACCCTCCCACCACGTAGGGCTGTATAGCCCAACCCAGTGCATTGATCTGTAAACCAGGAGCAGTTACCCTCCCAGTATATAGGACTGTGTACACTACCCCAGTGCATTGATCTGTAACCTAGGAGCAGTTACCCTCCCAGCATGTAGGACTGTGTACCCCACCCCAGTGCATTGATCTGTAAACCAGGAGCAGTTACCCTCCCAACACATCGGGATGTATCGCCCACCCCAGTGCATTGATCTGTAAACCAGGAGCAGTTACCCTCCCAGCATGTAGGACTGTGTACACGACCCAGTGCATTGATCTGTAAACCAGGAGCTGTTACCCTCCCAGCATGTAGAGCTGTGTACCCCAGCCCAGTGCATTGTTCAGTAACACTGTGTTAGATCCCTGCCCAGCGTGGGGAAACTTGCAGCCCATGCTGGGAGTGACAGGTTGTGTAGCTCCCACCCATTTACAGCTCCTATCTCCATTGTTGCCCTGACAAGGGGGTGCTGTGGGTGTGAACATCACTGCCAGAGAGAGATGGCAGGGGAAATCAGTTTAAATACCACCACATGGGAGGGGTTTGGGAAATAGACAGAGATGGGGAGACTGAGAGACAGTGTCATGGAAGGATGTGTTCCCAGGTTTCAGAATGCTGAAATGTAGACACTTCGATAACATCCTGTAACATGAGCCAGTCTTCCCAGGAAAGATGGGAAAAAGGGATATTGGTGTGAGATCAGATGAGCATTTGTTCTACATCTTTGTAACTGGAATTAGTTTCAATAGAATCTATGACTCATTGGGCAGATTCTAACAATACTTTATTTTTGTTTGACTTTCCTTGAGTGTGACAGAGCGATTGTCCACACGAGGCTGAGCTAGTTTCCTAGTGCTATCGTATCGAACTCACCTCATTAACCACCCACCCCACCCCATGGTGTCCCTTTCATTCAATACCAGCCCAATTCTCCCATCCATCATGACTGGAGGTGCTCACCATCGCCCGGGTGCCCCTGGATATTCCGTGATCCCAGGCACTGGTGCCATCTTTAAAAGGTCAATGGGCACACGGTTGAGCTTTCTCTGTTAGGAGCTGCCCTGCACAGTTTACCCCGAGCATGGCAGATAAGGGGCAATTACACCACAATTTGTCGACAGGGGCACGGAGGTCCTGGTGGATGGGCTAGTACAGAATGGGACCATTCTCTTCCCAAAGGGGCCACACCACCAGACCCACCGAGCATGGTCTTAGCTCCCCACCCAGCTCAGTGCAGTATCTCTGGTCTGAAGGAGTGTCCAGTAATACAGCACAAGCATCAATAACCTTCCCCGCTCTGTCAGGATAAGGGTCACCGTTTTCTCTCTGCTTCCTCACACTCACTGTACATCTGTGATAGCACCCACCCCCGAACAAGGCTCAGGCTCCACCATTCTCACTGCTGCATGCAGCACCTTCCCCCTTTCCGTCTCTGTCTCTGTCTCTGTCTCTCTCTCTCTCTCTCTCCCTCCCTCCACTTTACCTCCCCCACATTAATAACACTGCATGGATACAACACTGTGGACTGACTCCCTCCGGATACTTCACCATGACCATGTCCCCCACCTACACCAGCACTAACAGCAGGGCCACCCACTCCCACCCTCACTCCCTCCCTCCCCTTCTCCCATTCCAGGAGAAACAGCCTGGAATAGGACAAGAAGGGCCTATTCGGGTGGAGGAGTGCCCGATATCCGTTCCCTCACCCCCCCTTCCCCCTGCCATGTGGGGAGGACCCTGGTACGAGCCGGAGAGGACCGGGACGCCTCGTGTGGAGATTCTGAAACATTCACGTCCCAGCGACCGAGTAAGGAGCAATGTTCAGTGAAGGGCAATTCTCACTTTAAACCCACTGGCAGCTCCGTTTCCCCCCGGTACAACTTAGAAGCCGTGGCCCTGATGCCATCTCCCTTTTGTGTCGAGCTGGTACAAATGGAATCCCCACGGTCTCGGTGGGCAGGAGGGTGGGCTCATAACACATCGTCACCACCACCTCCCAGGAAGGGAGCACGGAGGCTCCCTCCCACACCTCCTCCTGTAAACAGCTCAGATACTGAAACTAGTCTGTGATAGTAACTGCCCTCCCCACTTGTCCTGACATCTTCAACAATCTGTGCTCATATACACGCCGCGCCCTCTGCTCCTGCAGCCGCTTTATAATGGTATAGCCTGTTTTAAACTGTCTTTCATTGTCTTTCCTACCAAAGTGTATCACCTCACACTGCTCTGCATTGATCCCCATCCGCCATAAACGTGAACACTACACCAACGTGTGATTGCCCTGTTAGAGTTCCGCACTGTCCTCCATAGACTTTGCAATTCTTCCAGGTTTGGTCTTATCTACAAACATTGAGATTGTCATAGCATCACAGTCCCCATGAAACAACTGAAATCCTGCCCCACTAACGAGTGTGAGCAAGTGAAATACTAATATATTTCCAATACTGCTATGTTTAATTTAAATTACCAGATGAGTTTCACGCCGTGTCCTCACCATTCCCGTGTGTGTGTATCTGTGTATCTCTGTGTGGGGCAGGTCTGGCAGTCTCTGTGGTGCTTAAAGTGATGCGATGCCACCCTCTGCTGGCCTCCACACGCCACTGCACAGGCATTGGCAGAGGGTGAAAACCAACAGTGATTCATTCAGAGAGGGGAAGGGAGAGGGCAGCTGCTCACAGCACCATCCAAACTGATGTCTCATCCATGTACTGATCTAAATGTCCTTTAAATGTTGTAGCTGTCCCTGCTTTCACCATTTCCTCTGGAAATTCATTCCACACCCAAGCCAGCTTCTGTCTAAAATAATTACATCTCATGACTTTTGTAAATCTTTTTCCTCGCACCTTAAAATATCCCTCAGTTTTGAATCCCCAACTCTAGGGAAAAGACATCAGCCTTTCAGCTTATCTGTACCCCTCATTATTTTGTAAACTTCTCTGAAGTTACCCCTTAATCTCATCCTCTCCGGTGAAAAAAGTCCCAGCCTATCCAGCCTCTCCTTATTGATCACTCTCTCCATTCCCAGCAACATCCAGATTAATCTCTTCTGAACCCTCTCCAGCTTAATAATATCAAGGTCAATAATATTAAAGTGAATAGTCAAGGTATTTTATAACTGTAGGGGAGACCAAAACTAGAGGGCATAGTTTTAAGGTGAGAGGGAAACATTTAAAAGTGACCTAAGGGGCAGCTTTTTCACACAGAGGGTGGTGTGCCTATGTAATGAGCGGGCATGGAGACCAGACTGGACACAGTATTCCAGCAGAAGTCTCGCCAATATCCTGTACAACCACAACATGACGTCCCAATTCCGATACTCGAAAGTCTGACCAATGAAGACAAGTATGCTAAACACCTTCTTAACCACACTATCTATATGAGATGCAAATTTTAATGGACCTGACGGCCTAGGTCTCTGTCCTACAACACTACCAAAGGCCCTATTTTTAATTGTATAGGTCCTGCTCTTGTTTGATTTACCAAATCCAATAGCTCGCATTAATCCAAACTGAACTCCACTTGCCACTCTTCAACCCAGTGAGTGATATTACCACCTACTCACCTTCCCCGTTTAATTTTAAAATTCCTTCCCCTCTGCA
>NW_025214443.1:12962-25040 GCF_004010195.1 Chiloscyllium plagiosum | reverse complement strand
CTCAGTTGTAGATTTCACTTTTGAACGTGACTTGTGTAGTTACTAGTTCCTGATGAAGAGCTCATGCTCGGAGCATCGATTCCCCTGCTCCTTGGATGCTGCCTGACCTGCTGTGCTTTTACGACATAGAACATAGAAGATTACAGCGCAGTTGAGGCCCTTCAGCCCTTGATGTTGCGCCAACCTGTCGAACCAATCTGAAGCCCTTCTAAACGACACTATTCTATTTTCGCCCATATGACTATCCAATGACCGTTTAAATGCCCTTAAAGTTGGCGACTCAACTACTGTTGCAGGCAGTGCGTTCCATGCGCCTACTATTCTGAGTGAAGAAACTACCTCTGACATCTGTCCTATACCTATCACCCCTCAATATAAAGCTAAGTCCCCTCAGGCCAGCCATCACCGTCCAAGGAAAAAGGCTATCACTGTCCACCCTGTCTAACCCTTTGATTATCTTATATATCTCAATTAAGTTGCCTCTCAAACTTCTTCTCGCTTAATATATTCTTTTTTAATGCTGCAGTTTCTGCACACAGCTTCTTTCCAGCAGCAATTTGCTGCTGCCTGACATGTGTTTCCACAGCAGTGGCAGTTTTGTGTCTGCGTTGGTGCTTGTCCCTGGGCCACCATTTTGTGAACTCTCAGCCACCATTTTGTGAGGTGTTGACCTTCCTTGGCTGCGAGTTCCATCACGGTTGCCATTCCCAGCACTTTCATTTAAGTGTAGTCACCTTTGCGTCAGTAATCTCTTCTGGATCGCTTCACATCTTACGGCAGGCTGCTACAAAAGGTAGAGTCTCGTGGGATCTGAGGTGAGTCTGCGTTGGTGCTTGTCCCTGGGCCACCATTAAGGGGGGGTAGATATAGGACTGGTGTTAGGGGTAGGTTCTTCACTCAGTGAGTCGTTAGTTCATGGAATGCCCTGCCAGTAACAGTGGTGGACTCTCCCTCTTTATGGGCATTTAAGAGGGCATTGGATAGGTATATGGAGGATAGTGGGTTAGTGTAGTTTAGGTGGGCTTGGATCGGCGCAACATCGAGGGCCCAAGGGCCTGTACTGCGCTGTATTCTTCTATGTTCTATGTTCTATGTTCTAATACTGATCCGTATTTTGGGGACAGAAATTATGGTCTTTCTCTGTCTCTGTCTATTCAAGACCGTGCAGAGTGTGTCTGCAGGATTTCTTTCCCTAATATTGCAGACTACAGATAACAGCGATTAAAGATGGTCATAGTTAATTTCGATGGTACAGCACGTGTACTCAACATCCTACAGTTAAGACAAATACCTTGTATTTGTTTAACAACACAAAGTGTTTTGTGTAGTTCAATAATGGTAACCTGATTATAATAAATCTACACAAAGCTGTTACATAAAATATGACCGAAAATTTGGGTATGGTAGTGTAGTGGGTAGTGTCCCTGCCTCTGAGCCAGAGCTCTGCATTTTATTCCAGTACCTGAACTTGTATGGTAGTGTTCCTCGCTCTGAACTAGAAGGTCTGGATTCAAGTCCTGCCTGTTGCAGAGGTATGTCACAGCATGTCAGAACAGGCTGATGAGCAAAGACACAGAAGAATACTGTTACAGCTTTATGGGTATTGCCGAGTGATGCTAGTGTCCCTACCTCCAGGCACAAAGGTCTAGGTGTAAATCCCACAGAAGTGTCTCAGGATATATCTGAACAAACTGATTAAAATGGATTTAGAATTGTGACCTGATGGAGAAGGAAGAGGTGTCAGTATTGCATTTCAGAATTTAGGCCCAGGATGACTGAAAGTACAGCCATTCGTGTTGATTGGAGTCACATTTCGCAGCAGTAGCGGTTTATAAAATCAGAATGGTCATGGATAGGGTGAGTCGTCAGGGTTTTTCCTCAGGTTAGGGGTGTCCAAACCTAGAGGGCATTGGTTAAAAGTGAGAGGGGCAAGGTTTTGAAGAGGCCTAAGGAGCACCTTTTCACGCAGAGGGTGGTGTACGTCTGGAATGACCTGCCAGAGGAAGTGATGGAGGCTGGTAGAACTACAGCATGTAAAAGGCATCTGGATGCTGACAGACCTGCCGAGCTTTTCCAGCAATTTCTGTATTTGTTACAAAATGCATTCATTTTAACACAGGTATACTGAATACATTAAACATTTTAGTTTTTAATGCCGCAGCAACGTATAAACATATCTTCAAAGCGACCGAGACCATTTTCTGCTGATTACTGTCCAGCCTCTCCTCCCATTGACTGTGTCTACAATCAGTCCCTCATCCCCCTAACAACACAAGGCAACCAAAGCTCAGGGTCTTTGTGAAAATCAAGGCCGGAATCAAGGCATCCCTGTGTATGACAGCAGCAATGATGCAGCAACATGGAACAGGGAATGTGATGGAAACATAGTTTGGACAATGTACAAGGGACCTCACATGGTCCAGTTTGGGAAAGGATGACATTACTGTATGATTCAACTCAGAGAGGCAGAAAATATAATCTTCCTGAGAAGGAATGGCCTATTGCACTCTCTCTCCTTCATTGTTCCTCATCACAGCAATGAGAGCGAGCTAAAGAAAAACCCTACAGTCATCGTTACCATTCTTATTTTTATAGAATCCCTGCAGTGTGGAAACAGGCCCTTCAACCCAATAACTCCATACCAACCTTCCAAAGAGTAACCTTCCCAACCCGTTCCCCTATATTTACCCCTGACGAATGCACCTAACCTAGAAATCCCTGAACACTATGGACCATTTAGCATGGCCAATCCACCTAACCTGCACAGATTTGGACTGTGGGAGGAAATTGGAACACCCATTAGAAGCTCACACAGACAAGGGGAGAATGTACAAACTCCACACAGACAGTCGCCCAAGTTTAGAATCAAACCCGGGCCCCTGATGCTATGAGACAGCGGTGCTAACCATTGAGCCACCGTGCTACTCTTTGGGCGATCACTGATCAGAATCCATTGGAATCTCCTCACTGCCTAATGCTCAGGGAATTCAGCCAAATCCAACTGTTCCAGGATGAAATCCCATTGCTAGCAGCTGTGTGTAGAATATCTTCAGAAGCAGAATAACATTTTTGGCAATCTCTCAGTTTTTATTTTGTCGTGAGTTACACTAAGATTTAGACAAAGTTCTTTCAAGTTAAAATTGCAGAGATTTTGTTTATCGTTGTGTGTGTCAGTGTTTTAAACAGAGAAATATTGATTATATATTTGCAATACCCAAACACTTTGCCATTCATCTTTCCATCATTGTTTGAGTAGCATTGCTCTGGATCATAAACGTGCTATTTGAGCAGATTAAAGAAACTAGCCTGACTTGTTCCTAAAACTGACCCTGACCCAGTCTGAGACCGATATCATCGGCCACATCACCAACCTGGTTATATTTAACATTTGTTGTGAGCAGTGGAGGAGTGGGACTAGAAAAGGAAACAGTGACACAAAAAACTGGGAAACTATAGACCCGTGAGCCTGATGTCAGTGTTGGGTAAGTTGTTAGAAGTGATTCTGAGGGATAGGATTTACATACATTTGGGAAGGTAAGGGCTGATCGGGGTAGGCAACGTGTCTTTCTGCATGGGAAATCATGTCTCATTAATTTGATTGAGTTTTATGAAGAGGTGACAAAGAAGATTGATGAAGACAGTTTGGTAGACATTGTCCACATGGACCTCAGCAAGGTGTTCATAACATTCCGATTGGTAGGCAGATGAATAAGGTTCGGTCACATGGGATACAGAGGAAGCTCGTCATAATTGGCTTGAAGGAAGAGGCGTATTTTTCAGACTGGAGGCTTGTGAGCAGCACTGTGCTGTAAGAATCAGTACTGAGTTCACTGCATTTCATCATTTATGTCAGGGATCTGGATGTGAATATCGGGGCCATAGTTCGTAAGGTTACAGATGACATCAGAAAGGTGATGTAGTAGATTATTTCAGAGTACGAGACCACAATTAGATGGGACAATGGTGCAAGGAGTGACAGATGACATTTAATTTAGATAAACACGAGGTTTTGCATTTTGGGAAGACAAATCAGGGCAGAAATTATACACTTAATGGTCCTGGGGAGTGTTGTAGAACAAAGGGACCGAGGGCGGCAGGTACATTGTTCCTTGAAAGTGGAGTTGCAGGTAGACAGTGGTGGTGCAGAACACATTTGACACTTCTGCCTTAATCAGTCAGAGCATTGAGTATAGGGGTTGCATCTGTACAGGATGTTGGTTCGGCCACTTTAAGAATACTGCATACAACTTGTTGGTCTGCAGGAAAGATTGACACGGATGTTCCAGGACTGGAGGGTTTGAGCTTTCGGGAGAAGTTGATTAGGTTGAGGTGTTTCTCCCTGGAGTGTCAGAGGCAGAAGGTGACATTATAGTGGTATATAAAACTATCAGGGGCATGTACATTCCGAACAGGCACTTTCTGTTTCCCAGGATAGGAGAGCCCAGAACAAGAGGGCATAAGTTGAAGGCGAGAGGGTGAATGATTTAGAAGGGACCTTAGGGTAAATGTTTAGCACAGAGAGTGGTGTGTGTACAGAAAGGGCTATTAGAGGTGAAGTTGGTTACAATCGCACATTTAAAAAGTATCTGACAGGAGGGATATTGGCCAAATGCTGGCAAATGGGACTGGATCAGATTTGATATCTGATCGGAGTGAACAGATTGGACTACTGGGTCTGTTTCCGTTCTGCATGACTCTCTGATTCTATAAGAGGCATGACAAAAAATTCTAAAAGAACCTTTCAAGTCAGAATTCTTTTCACTGAAAGTTTATCGTGCCTCTATGTTCACATTGATTGAAAGCTGCTTTTGTTAAATATTTGACAGGGAAGTGAGTCACAGATAATGGGATACAGACAGGAAAGTGGGGCTGAGTCCACAACCTGATCAGCCACAATCTTAGTGCCTGGTGGAGAAGGCTCAAAGTATCTAATGACCCACTCCTGCTCCTCAGTCCCATGTTCCTGTGTTCCATTCTGCACACCAAACTTGTGAGACAGGAGCAGTGGGAGGGTACTTACTGCTATAAACTTGTGCACAGAAATAAAGGAGATCATTCAGCCCTTCAAGGCTGTCCCACACGCTTTGAGGTGATTTGGGAAATGTAATTGGAAAACCCAGGCTGGGTATAAAAAAGGCCCCTCATCTCTCTTTACAGAGCTTCTGTCTGCAACTTGTGCTTCATTTGTTGGTCATGTTGTAGACCCAAATTCACTGTAATTACAGCCCCCATACCTCACCAATCAATGGTTCACAAAATCCTCTGGTCTCCATGACTGCAACATTCAATAACAGAACATTCATGAAAATAACACCCACTAACTTTCCAATAACAGGGGCAGGTCATTCACTCCCCAAGCCTGCCTTGCCCTTCCTTAAGATCATGACTGATCTGTTCTTGGTCTCAAATCCTCTTTTATACCCAATTCTTCATAGCCCTCAACTCTGTGACAGGTCAATATCCATCGACCTCCTCTTCAAATACTTTCAGTCATCTAGCTCCCCGAACACTCTTGAGAAGAGAAATCCTGACATTCAATAGCACCTGTTTGAAGAAAGCACTCGCTGCTCCTATATCATGGCCTATTGATATGAACAAAAGAAGTTGACACAAGGGTTCAGGTAAAAATGACTGGCCCTGATATCAAGGCAGTGGTTAACTTCTGCTGGCATCAAGGAGCTGAACAAAACTGGACTTAATGGGAATCAGACTAAACAGTCCAGTGTTTGGAGTCAAACATGGCACAAAGGAAGATGTTCATAATCTCCGTCCTGGGTCACATCTGTGGGAGATCCTCAGGGTAGCTTCCTCTTCACAAACATCTTCAGCTGCTTTATCAATTTCTCCCCGCTCCCACCGTCCCCACCATAAGATCAGAATGTGGTGATGGTCACTGAAGATTCCACAATGTTCAGAATGTTTTGACCCCATCAGCTCCTGAATTGGTCTGTGTCCATGTGCAGCAAGACCCAGACTCCATTGAGGCTTGTGCTGTTAAAGTGTCTGTAACATACATGTAACAGCACTGCCTGACATTGCACATTGCCACAGTAAAATAAGAGTTCATTCTGCACCTCACACTAGTTTCACAGGAATATAAGGAAGTCATTCAGCCCATTGACACTATTCGAGATGAACAGGGATAGCCCATTCAGTGCCTCCAGCTATTACTCAGCAAGAGAAGGAATCTAGTGTGATGGGCCACATCGAAAATATTTGAAGCCCCTCGAAAATATTTGAAGGCGGTAACCTAGACTCTAATGTTTTCATATTTTAAAGGAAATGTAAAGTGTCTGGTCCAGATGCAATGTGACTGGTCAAACTACTCGGTGTGAAGCAAAACACCATCTACTTAAACATGAAAGATACGATGAAACCAAAGAAAGAGGAATTTAGAATAACTTAAATCTATTGGACAAGTTAACAGAATAATGGATCTTCGAACTATTACTAATGAACTGTTCCTATATACGAAAATCCCTTAAGCACAGCCCTTGGCAAAAAATAATATTCAGACACAGATTGTCACAAACATTTCTCCAATCCAGGAATTAAAAACAGCATCAAGAGAAAATTCAGAAAGAGTAGCAGCCAGGAGATAGTCACTGAGGCTTCCAATTCTGTGGAGACCCCAATAGTTTCTGATGTTACTGAGAAACCAAAATCCAGTGATCCTAATCTGTGAGAGCTGGCCACACCCATTCAGGCTGCATTAAAATTAACCTAAGGACTCTCTCGCTGTTTCCTCAAGTGGTCTGAACTAGCCAGCTTGGTAACGATCATCCAATCTCTCTCCGAAAAGAAACCAGGACAAAATAACCTCTTGAAGCTACAGCACCGTCACACTTTCAGCACATCGAGCTGTCAACAGGAACCAGGGGTAATCCAAACAGGCCCTTGGCCCTGTCCTATCGGACGAGGAAGAAGCCAGTCAATCCCTTGAGTCACTTAAACAGCAATAAGATGAGGCCATTCAGCCCCTTGAGTCACTTCGACAGCAACAAGGGGACGCCATTCAGCCCCTCAAGCTACTTATACAGGAACAGGAGGAGGCCATTCCCGCCTCAACGCACTTACACAGGGACAGAATGAGGTAATTGATGCTAATTCCTGATGAATGGCTAATGCCTATAACGTCGATTCTCCTGCTCCTCGGATGCTGCCTGACCTGCTGTGTTTTTCCAGCAATCCACTCTCTACTCTGATCTCCAGCATGGGCAGTCCTCACTGTCTCCTAATTGATGCTCTAACATGATGAATAAGTGGAGCAGAGGCTGCACAGACAGACAGTTCCGCGTTGTTCCTCCTGGCTCCATTGCTTATGATACACATGTGGGACTTTAACGTGGTTTTCTCACTGTGAGGATTGAAGCCATATGTCTTGTGTGAAGTCTCAATAAGGCATCTTCCATCTCCAAGAAGCCAGCCTGGTATTCTCTATGGAGAGCAGAAGCTGGTGGGAATGGCTACGTGTTTCAGAAGGAAGGTATTGTGGCTACTGAACATGGCGTTCAGTACGGGAAAGTTAATTAAGGCACATAAACAATTAGCAAAGCCACATTAGACTGATGAATGGACTCTCTAAGTTCAAATCATGCTGATCTTTTTCACGTTGATCATGTCTAGTGCACGTCCTGTGCAGTGTAACTGTGTGCCTTACTCTGTCCAAGTCTATTTCCACCCTATGATCTGCCTGGCCATGTTGATATTGATCTGCCTTAACTGCTCATAAATAAAGTGTTTCCCTGTACTGAGGTACATGTGACAATAAATCAGATCAATTAATCCTGGGTAAGGTATGGAATTTCTCACCGTATCAATGTCTCTTTTGGAAATAAGTGATCGCTGCCACACCTCATGCTTTAGCATTGCCATTTCTTCGTCTCACACAGCTCCACAGACTAAACCACAATGTCTTCACTCTATCCTCATGTTACCATCACCTATGTCTGGGGTAAGGAGATCATTCCTTACAAGGGAGATCAAATCGGTAGAGAGTGCCCCAAATACTCTCTCAGCAAGTCTACAACAGCAGGAAAATGGCTTTACTTATGTACTCGAATCATCTTACAATGAAGGACAGCATACCATTGACTGCACCCATTACGTACACAGGGTTTGATTCAGACCGGTCAGCATAGACTTGTGAGTGGGAGATCATGTTTCCCAAATTTGTTAGAGTTCTTTGATGTAGTGACCAAGAAGGTTGACGAGGGCAGAGCGGTAGACGCAGTCTCAATGGATTTCAGTAAGGCCTTTGATAAGGTTCCACACGGCAGGCTGCTCTGGAAGGTTCCATCACGTGGAATGCTGGGGGAACTGGCCCATTGGATACACAGTTGGCTTGATGCTGGGAAGCAGAGGGTTTAGTGGGCGGATGCTTGTCAGACTGGAGGCTGGGTCCATAGCTGTTTGTTATCCATGATTGGGTTGAGAATTTACAAGGCATGATTAGTAAGTTTGCAGGTGACACTAAAATAAGTGGTAGCGTGATCAGTGAGGAAGTTTTGGAAACTCAAATTAAGGTAGGAGTTTCATAGTGAATGGGAGAGCCTTAAGGGATGTAATGGGCAGAGAGATCTTGGCGTTCAGGTGCATGGTTGTCTGAGAGTTGAGTCACATGTGGACAGGGCAGTGAAGAAGGCTTTTGGCACACTGGCCTTCATCAGGCAGGACATTGAGTATAGATGTTGGAAATTTATGTTGCAGTTACACAGGACTTTGGTAAGGCCGCACTTGGAGTATTGTGTTCAGTTTTTGTCACGTTGTTTTAAGGAGGATGTTATGAAATGAGAAAGAGTGCAGACGATATTTACAAAGACGTTGCCAGGACTCAATGGTCTGAGTTATAGGGAGAGGTTGGACAAGCTAGGACCTTTTCTTTAGAGTGTAGGAGTTTGAGGGGGGGACCTTATAGAGCTGTATACGATCGTGAGGGTTTATAGATAGGGTAAATGCTCTCAGTCTTTTTCCAAGGTTTAGAGAATCGAGGACGAGAGGGGATCAGTTCAAGGTTAGAGGGGAAGGGATAAAAGGGAACCTGAGGGGTCACTTCTTTACACAGAGGGTTGATACGTGGATGAGCTGACAGCAGATGTGGTTGAGGGGATGTGTGCATTAACAACATTTCAAAAGCATTTGGATAAATATGTGGATTGGAAAGGACTAGAAGGATATGGACCAACTGCATGGAAATGCATGGAAACTGCATTTACAAGGTGGAGTCAAACCCCTTTGTTAATTAAACCCAAACACCCAGAAAAGCTCGCCTCACCTCATAATCTGTTAACATATGAGCGACACAGATCTCCGAAATTCCACTATTTTAAAAAAAGAACAAGTTAGTTTCTTAACTTCAATAGTGAACACTAAACAACAACTATTCACAAACACAAGCCCCTCTTTTCTTAGCTACTTACTATCTGACTCCAACTCTGTAAAAATATGCTGTTCCAACAACCCACATATTAAGTATTACAATCTCAAGACCACACAGTCTCTATCTTCCCCGCTGTGTTCACTCTTTCAGCTGCTGATCTCCCTGGGTCATGCTTTTTTATTAACTGCAAGTAGGTTTTACATGAACATGTGTCTTTGATAGAGAGTGTTTGAGATGGTCAGTTAGCACTTCTGCTCTACAGCAGTTGTTGGACTGCTGTTGGATGGCAGCGGCTCTCCCTCTAGTGTTCAAAATGCTGGGATTATATACTTCCCATGATACAATAATTCTCATAATTTGATTGCTTTCCAGGTGTCCAAACAATAATATTCGAATTCCGTTGGCTTCTGGTATTCTGAGCGTTATTTAAAATCTTTGGTTATATTTGAATTGGTGTCAAAACAGCCATTTCTTACCTAATTGTTACATGTGGAACAGCCTGACCTTAAGCTGGCATCTATGGCTGTACTTTCTATTCAGCAAAACCCGTTCTGTTTTAAAGTGACCAGACATGCTTTCAGCTTCACAACACCTCCCCTCTTCAGAAAAAGATGAACCATCAGAATGAAAAGATAACTTCATTTATTTTCCTCTAATTCTTAATCCCATTATTATGAAATACAAAAGTATTAATTTCTGTTATGCTATTCATACTAATTCTGCACAGATATATAACACTGGAATAAGTCAAATCTTATCTAAGCTTAGTCCTTTAAATCCTCGATAACACATCTGTTATCACATATTCAGGATCCACAGCATATATACATTTTGTAAGTTTAAAGTCGGTAAGATAAGACTCCAATGAAATAGTCTCATATTCTGGTCTTTAAATATTCCAGAAAATGCGAGAGGATTGTTGTTGTCCACAACCATCTCCGACAATTTGTTTGTCATATAAACATTAAAATATTGCCAGGCCAGTACGAATCATTCTTTTTCAATAATGGAGATTTTGCATTTTTTTTCTGGTGAATATTGAGTTTTTTCGACAAGTAGCCAATTGGCTATTCAATTCCACCATCATCATACTGTATCAATACATCGCCGACACCTATACCCCTAGCATCAAACACAATTTTCAAAGGGTTCAAAGGGTTTCAAAATATTTGGTGCAGATAAAACTGGTGCGGTGATTAATCCTGCTTTAAAATTCTCAAATGCCTCCTGGCATTGTTCTGTCCAACACAATTAGATTACATTACAATGTGGAAACAGGCCCTTCGGCCCAACAAGTCCACACCGACCCGCCGAAGCGCAACCCACCCAAACCCATACATTTACCCCTTACCTAACACTACGGGCAATTTTGCATGGCCAATTCACCTAACCTGCACATTTTTGGACTGTGGGAGGAAACCGGAGCACACCCACGCAGACACGGGGAGAACGTGCAAACTCCACACAATCGCCTGAGGCGGGAATTGAACCCAGGTCTCTGGCGCTGTGAGGCAACAGTGCTAACTGCTGTGCCACCATGCCGCCCGTAAATTCTGTTTCCTTCTTTAATAAACCCATCAGTGGTGCCAATACGCTGCTGAAGTTTGCAACAAACTTCCGATAGAATCCACTCAGTCCCCAAAATCGAAGCACCTCTTTCTTCGAGGATGGTTGTGGAAATTCCTCAAAGCCCTTCGTCTTTGTGTTCCATGGGGTCAACCTTCCATGTCCAATGTAATGTTCCAAGAACGTCCCCTCTGCCTTCGCGAATTCTGTTTTCTTTAACTTTATTACCAAGTTTGCTTCTTGTAATCGTTCAACATGCTCTGGCAACTGTAACATGTGAGCTTTCAATCCCTTGCTAAAGATCACTGCATCATACAGATAATCTGCACAATTTGTTCATCTGGCCACAACTCTGTTCCTGAATCTTAAATGCATTATTCATTCATATGAAATACTCGGTAACGTTTTTGTTATATCCAGCATCTTTACGAGATAGTTTAACTGACTCAACATGTTTTTTTAATTTGAAAGAGACTACTAAAACTGGCTTTGACCAGATTTCCTACTACTGGTAGCAATATTAATACGTCATTCCCGTATCAAGATTGGGGAAGTAACGGTGAGAATGCGTGACAGAGTGTCAGTTCCAGGAATGCAGTTTGTTCTTGGGAACCATTTAACAGGATACAAAGTGGGAGAGGTATCCCCTGTGGTGGAGAAGTCAAAGGAAGACTAGGGAACTGGGGAATTAAAAGAAAAATACCCAGGAAATTTTCCAGATTGTGTAGTAACATGATCCCATAAGTTACAGCAGGAAGGAAAAGTTAAAGAAAAAGACCAAGGAGTGGATGTTCAGTTAACTGACACCCTGTTTGATGTAACGGTGCAGAAAAAAACCTGAACAGGCAGAGGGTCAGGCAGAAGTGGGAAATCGTCAAAGTTTCAGAGTTTTTATCTGCCACCTGCTTCACTCTATGTTGTGTCCTTTTCAGGTGCTGTTTACATAACTCACCTACTCCATATAATCTCTCCTTCAACTCACATACATAATCCAAGTGTGAGATCTCTGACTTCGGTCCTGTCAATTTATATTTAATTTATTTCAAGGACCTCTCACTTCATGTACGAATATTATCTCAAAGGAAGTAAACTGAGTAGATTTATTTGGGGCATCTCCGATGGCAAGCAATTTA